>NC_034187.2:69334031-69504031 GCF_002021735.2 Oncorhynchus kisutch
AGTAGACAATGGTAGTCATTGAGAACCATGATATTAATAACCCTAGATAAAAGGGTAGTATTCAGAACCATAATATCAATAACCCTAGCAGACAATGGTAATTATTTAGAACCAGAAATTCAATAACCCTAGTAGACAATGGTAGTCATTCAGAACCATGATATCAAACACCCTCGTAGACAATAGTCATATTTCAGAACCATGATATTAATAACCCGAGTAGACAATTATAGTCATTCAGAACCATTATATCAATCGCCCTATTAGACAATGTTAGTCATTTTGAAACATGATATCAAATACCCTAGTAGACAATGGTAGTATTTTACAACCATGGTATAAATAACCCTAGTAGACAATGGTAGTAATTCAGGACCATGATATCAATACCCGAGTAGACAATTATAGTCATTCAGAACCATTATATCAATCGCCCTATTAGACAATGTTAGTCATTTTGAAACATGATATCAAATACCCTAGTAGACAATGGTAGTATTTTACAACCATGGTATAAATAACCCTAGTAGACAATGGTAGTAATTCAGGACCATGATATCAATACCCTAGTAGACAATAGTAGTCATTCAGCATTCAGAACCATGATATCAATAACCCTAGTAGGCAATGGTAGTCATTCAGAACCATGATGTCAATAACCCTAGTAGACAATATAAATATTTCCGAACCATGATACTAATAACCCTAGTAGACAATGGTAGTCATTCAGATGAATGATATCAATAACCCTAGTAGACAATGGTAGTCATTCAGATGAATGATATCAATAACCCTAGTAGACAATGGTAGTCATTCAGATGAATGATATCAATAACCCTAGTAGGCAATGGGAGTCATTCAGATGAATGATATCAATAACCCTAGTAGACAATGGTAGTCATTCAGATGAATGATATCAATAACCCTAGTACACAATGGTAGTCACTCAGAATCATGATATCAATAACCCCAGTTGACAATGGTAGTCATTCAGAACCATGATATCAATAACCTGGCTAAAATGGTAGTCATTCATAACCATGATATCAATAACCCTAATAGACAATGGTAGTATTTTACAACCATGATATAAATATCCCTAGTAGATAATGATAGTCATTCAGAACCATGGTATAAATAACTCTAGTAGACAATGGTTGTCATTCAGAACCATTATATAAATATCCCTATTCAACAATGGTAGTCATTCTAATAAAACAGAAGAGGTCACAATTGGAGGTGTTGCAAATTGTGCTGCAGTTATTACCTCATGCCCATGAGCTCTTGAGCCCATCCACCACTAAACCAACACATACACTAACCGACACACTCAGATGCACGCACATACACACTCACACCCTTTAGGTATATGAGACTAATGATGATCTCCCGTTGTTAAAAAGGAAGACACACGCGCTGGCTGTTAGCCTAATGAGTCTGTTTTCATTCAAGCTATTTTACAACATCAGGACCAAGGTAATTAGCACTATTACATTAATAAAGTTGGCACTCCGATACCTGCAGACATCCATGTCTGTCACTGTGTGTTTCCCTCGGCTAACTGTGTGTGTGTGCACAGTATGTGTGTATTAAAGAGAAGAAAAGGAACAGACACTTTCTTTTTTGCCCCAAAGCCTTGCTCTAAAGTCACAGAAAAGAGGATTCCTGTATGTTCTGACTGATTTGAAGATAATATCCTCCATGATCAGACACACTTTTACTATTCCCTTCTTTCTTATTCCCAGTGTTCACAATGTGTTTTATTGGTAATAAGAATCATCCCCCAGCAAATCCACTGAGAACTGTTCGCCTGAGCATTAGTTGGCTGGCTGACACACTGGAATATAATGGGAGCAACCAGCGATGGCTAGCTGTATCTCTATTGGTCGACTCTCACAGTCCTCTCTCTCTCTCGCTCTCTGTCTTTCACTCTCTCGCTATCTCTCTCTCTCTCTCTCTCTCTATATATATATATATCTCACTCACTCTTTCCCTGTCTCTCTCTTCTATATACATATATCTCACTCTCTCTTTCTCTCTCTCACTCTCTCTAGATCTTTCCCTCTCTCTCTCTCTCACTCACTCTTTCTTTCTCTGTCTCTCTCTATCTCTAACTCTCTGAATCATATATATTTCTTCTTCCTGTCGCAGTACCTTCTCTATCTTTTTGAGTCTTTTTTTCACTCAAATACTGCACACATTTCTCATTTTTCTACAGTATCTTCTTTCTCAGCCAGTATATGGTTATCTTGTCTTGCTCTCCCAGCATGAAGCTAAAGCTGAACCCAACCCACCCAGCACAATGTGAATGCCCTTGGCTGTTTCCACTGTGTCCCTACCTTCAGATGTGCAGTCAAGTTCCATGTGAATGCAGCACTGAACTGCATGTAATGGCAGTGAGGGAGCCGCTGCCATTTTCCGCCTGGCTTGATACTCAGTTGAGTTGAGAAACATGAGAAAGAAGGAGGGATGGAGAGAGAAAGAGGGGGAGAGAACGAGGTAAGGAGGGAGGGAGGGAGAGAAAGAAGGGGAGAGAGAAAGATAAATAAAGGGAGAGAACAGAGGGAGGGGGAGAGAAGCAGAGAAAACCAACCATGTTTAATTTCTTACACAACCGGGTACTTAATGCATAACGACTGTCTCTCCTCTTGTCCCCATCAGAACTGCAGATCAGTGCCTGTGGGAACCCCGGGGTACCTCCCAAAGGCATCCTTGTCGGGACACGCTTTAACGTGGGGGACAAGATCCACTACAGCTGTGTAACTGGGTACGTCCTGGATGGGCACCCCCAGCTCACCTGTGTCACCAATGCTGAGAAGGGTGCCGTGTGGGACTTCCCTGTGCCCATCTGCAGAGGTGAGAGTCCATGCCCTGGCCTGTTAGTGTGTGTGTGTGTGTGTGTGTGTGTGTGTGTGTGTGTGTGTGTGTGTGTGTGTGTGTGTGTGTGTGTGTGTGTGTGTGTGTGTGTGTGTGTGTGTGTGTGTGTGTGTGTGTGTCATAACGTCAGTGACAGCTGCATGCTAACGATATCGGAGTGTGTCTATAGAGATGGTAGGCTGTGTGTATGGCAGATGTGTAATACATTTGTCCAAATGTGGTTGTGTTTCCTTTGCATCTGTGGGTGTTCATCTGTGAACGTTTCTGTGTGCATGTCTGTGTCCCTTTTGTGTTTTTGTGTAACCTTTGGATGAGGAGAAAATGTGTGGGTGTGAGAGGGAGAGAGAGTGAGAGACAAGGAGTACATGCATGTGCGTGGCCAGGTATCTGTCATGTTTTTGAACACCGTAAGAGAGCATTCTAACTATGTACACCATCCTATCATCTGGATAGTCACAGTGGATAGTTTTATTAGTTTTGAAAAATGTTCCAACAGTTTATTGGTAACATTTTCCAGTATGTGACAACTCATACACTACATGACCAAGAGTATGTGAACACCTGCTCTTCAGACATCTCATTTCAAAATCATGGGAATTAATATGGAGTTGGTCCCCTCTTTGCTGCTATAACAGACTCCGCTCAACTGAGAAGGCTTTCCACTAGATGTTGGAACATTGCTGCAGAGACTTGCTTACATTCAGCCACAAGGGCGTTAGTGAGGTCAGGCACTGATGTTGGGCAATTAAGCCTGGCTTGCAGTTCATCCCAAAGGTGTTCAATGGGGTTGAGCTCAGAGCTATGTGCAGGCCAGTCAAGTTCTTCCACACCGATCTTGACAAACTATTATTATTATTATATTTTTTTGTAGTACTTTTACCCCTTTTTCGTGATATCCAATTGGTAGTTTGTCTTGTCTCATCGCTGCAACTCCCCTACCGACTCAGGAGAGGCAAAGGTCAGGAGCCATGCATCCTCCAAAACACAATCCTGCCAAGCCGCACTGCTTGTTGAAACACTGCTCACTTAACCCAGAAGCCAGCTGCACCAATGTGTCGGAGGAAACACCGTCCAGCTGGCGACCAAAGTCAGCTTGCATCCCGGCCGGCCAAACCCTCCCCTAACTCGGACCACACTGGGCAAATAGTGCGCCGCCTCATGGGTCTCCGAGTCTGGGATCGAACTGCGATGCAGTGCCTTAGACCGCTATGACACTCGGGAGGCCACTCGACAAACTATTTCTGTATGAACTTCGCTTGCACAGGGGCATTGTCATGCTGAAGCAGGAAAGGGCCTTCCCCAATCTGTTGCCACAATGTTGGAAGCACGGAATCATCTACAATGTCATTGTATGCTGTAGCTTTAAGATTTCCCTTCACTGGAACTAAGGGGCCTAGCCAGAAGCATGAAAAACAGCCCCAGACATTTATTCCTCCTCCACCAAACTTTACCGTTGGCGCTATGCAGCATTCTTCTGACATCCGCCAAACCCAGATTCACCCATCAGACTGTCAGATGGTGAAGTGTGATTTATCACTCCACAGAACACGTTTACACTGTTTCAGAGTCCAATGGCGGTGAGCTTTACAAATCAAATCCAACTTTATTTGTCACATGAGACGAATACTAGAAGTGTAGACTTTACCGTGAAATGCTTACTTACAAGCCATTAACCAACAGTGCAGTTCAAGAAGAAGAAATTTATCCAGTAAACTAAAATAAAAAGTCATAATAAAAAGTAACACAATAAGAATAACAATAACAATGCTATATACAGGGGGCACCGGTACCGAGTCAGTGTGCGGGGGTACAGGTTGGTTGAGGTCATTTGTACATGTAGGTAGGGGTGAAGTGACTATGCAAAGATAATAAACAGCGAGTAGCAGCAGTGTACAAAAGGGAGGGGGTTGTCAATGTAAAATGTCCGGTGATGATTATATTAATTGTTCAGCAGTCTTATGGCTTGGGGTTAGAAGTTGCTGAGGAGCCTTTTGGTCCTAGACTTGGTAGCAGAGAAAACAATCTGGAGTCTCTGACAATTTTATGGGCTTTCCTCTGACACCGCCTATTATATAGGTCCTGGATGGCAGGAAGCTTGGCCCCAGTGATTTCCTTGGCTGTTCGCACTACCCTCTGTAGCGCCTTACGGTCAGATGCCATGCAGTTGCCATACCAGGCGGTGATGCACTTATTGATGAAGCTGATGACTGAGGTGGTGTAGTCCTCAATGCCATTGGATGAATCCCGGAACATATTCCAGTCTGTGCTAGCAAAACAGTCCTGTAGTGTAGCATCCGCGTCATCTGACCACTTCCGTATTGAGCGAGTCACTGGTACTCCCTGCTTTAGTTTTTGTTTTGAAGCAGGAATCAGGAAGATAGAATTATGGTCAGATTTGACAAATGGAGGGCGGGGGAGAGCTTTGTATGCATCTCTGTGTGTGGAGTAAAGGTGGTCTAGGATTTTGTATATCTCTGGTTGCACATGTGACATGCTGGTAAAAAAATGTGGTAAAACTGATTTAAGTTTGCCTGCATTAAAGTCCCCGGCCACTAGGAGCGTCGCTTCTGGGTGAGCATTTTCTTATTTGCTTATGGCCTTATAGAGTTGGTTGAGAGCTGTCTTAGTGCTGGCTTCGTTCTGTGGTGGTAAATAGACGGCTACGAATGAAACAGATGTTTTTTACGAGCTACGCACTTCAGCCCTCGCGGTCCCGTTCTGTGAGCTTGTGTGACCTACCAATTTGCGGCTGACCCGTTGTTTCTCCTAGACGTTTCCCCTTCACAACAGCACTTACAGACTGGGGCAGCTCAAGCAGGGCATACATTTGACGTACTGACTTGTTGGAAAGGTGGCATCTTATGACTGTGCCACGTTGAAAGTCAAATCACAGTTGTGAGCAGACAGGAGATTTTCCATAAGAGCTGTGGAAAGTTATTCATAAACCACGACATTATCAGCATATAGGAACACACACACCATCAGCATACAGAGGAAGAAGCCTGTGATCTGCTGCACTTGCTTTAAACACATCCAGATTTATTGTTCCTGTGTTGGGGCCAATTATAATGTGCATTATCCATGACCATTTTCAAATAAGAGCCTCTTCATAGACAGCCGTGTGCCTCCGCCTGATATGTCCTTCATAATGAGTCTGAGATGAAAGCAACGTGCATCATCTTGCCTTTCTGTCTGATGCACACTGGATAGAATTACCAGTTAGCCCCAGTCAATGGAGTAATTGCACAATAAGTATTAATGTTACCCCTCCCACTGGCAATGCAACGCCATCCTACAAATAAGTGCATATTAAAATAAACCATTAAGTGATCCGTAATTGAACAAGGTTGTTTATAAAAAGGTGAAATGAAACAGAAATTGGTTGGAGTAGCAAGACTGGACCGTTTCACTGAGTGACATTGGAAGGGTAGAGGGTCAAAGGGAAAATAAACTCAGATCCATCGGCATTACGAAACTATTATCTGCGTCGGACTATGGTCCTTCAGCATGTGGTTATGAATAAGCACAGAGTAAAGTGAGGCTGTGGTCAAAAGTAGTGCACTATAAAGGGAATAAGATGCCATTTAGGATGCAACATAACAGGATGTTAAATATACTGTATACTGTACAATACAATCATTTTCATGTTGTCCTCATGACATTGGTTGTGAATAAGTTATTCACTTTGTAGTCCATTCTTTCTGCATTTCAATCACTCTACAATCCTTCAAGGCGACTTCTGGTAATGAATAAGTACTAAGTGACTTTAGCTCAGTGGAATGTCATGACAGAAGTAAAGTGTCAATCACAAATCACATACAGTATGTGTTCAGGAAGTTGTGTGACACAAAACTGAACCGTAACCTACATGCTCTTAATAGATGCTCAGCAAGCAATTTGTTGTCCCAGATCAGATCATGTGATACCTCTTTACATCTGGAATTCAATCACCAATAATTTCCTGTTTAAATAGGAGACGAACTCAAAATGGCCTCCACATCTTTAGTAGAAGGCGGGAGGCCATCGGTTCCATCACAATCGGCCTGGTGAATTATCTCGAGTAAAGCAATTTATGCATAACCACAAGCAAGCATTCGGGAAGATCATCTAGAAATGTACATTCTGACTGGGGCTTGTGCTCTTTGTATATTAGTGGGCCAGGGAGCCACTTGCTGAGGGCTAATGTGATGAGAATCTCAATGGTTCATCTGCTGCCTGCCAAGACCCTGGCATCGGTACAAATTGATTTTTTGCAGGCATTCTTCAACCCTCAAATAGAAATGAGAGACTATTTTGCTGAGTTGAAGGCCAACTACCCATTCCCTGGACATTATAAGATGCGCATTTGCCTTGCATGAATGTTTGAGGGGGGGGGGGGGGGGGGGGAAGTAATACGTACACTGACAAAACTCCAAATTAGATTGGCTTGGAGTTGAATGGGAAATACACACTGCTGTGTGTGTCTGTGTGTGCTCTGTAAAAAAAGTTTCAACCAAGTACTGTATTATTAAGTAACTGGTTCCACAGTCTTTTTTTTGGTTACTCAACTTTTCGGTCAAAGTCCTACCTAAACTTAATATGTTTAGTTGGCCCAAACTTAGCTCCAACATGAGAAAACGTACACAAAAATGTCATCAACTTGAAATTTAGTGTTTGCTCAAATTGTCTCATAATGTTCATTCAACTAGAAATTATTACTTGAGCAAAAAGACTATAGAACTAGTTACACAAACACAGTGCTTAAAACATACAATATTTTCAACAAGTTTACAGATATGATTATATTGTGCGTGTTCATATATACAGTAATTAATATTCAACATGTCCTCACCTCAGATTTGAATTTACAACTCTTAATTCACAGCAGTGGTGATTTTAGCAGGTAAATCTTGATGGGCCAAAAAATTCAAATGTGGGATGCATTCCAGCAAAGTCACTACACTACACAACACTAAACAATACATGAATTGAACTACACCACTGCTACACCTGGCTATCAACAAGCCTTGTCTGGCAGCGAAACAGTTCATTCAGCCTCATTTAATGCCTTTAAAAAAATCATAGCTGATATGGCTGACTTGCTGAAAGAAATGTGGTTTCTACTGACTGTGAAGATGTACAAACTATGGCATAAGAGGATGACAAGCGGATAAGAGGCAATCCGTAATTTCGATTAAGACATTAATGAGCGAGCTAGCACGGACATAGTCTATATAACTATTTGTTCAGCACCTTTGAAATGTACAGGGACAGAATTCAGAAATGGGCCGTTCTTACAGTATTCTCCCTGTACACCAAGTCAGAACCGTAAGATAAATGAAAATCTAATCAAAGTTTATTTGTCACGTGCGCTGAAAACAACAGGTGTAGACCTTACAATTAAATGCTTACTTACAGTCTCTAACCAATAGTGCAGAAAAGGTATTAGGTGAAGGGGGCATATAAGCAGACAATGAAAGCTCTTACAATATTCGATGATTACATTTCTCAAAAACAGGTTATAGGCTACATGAGCACCACCAGGTCAGAACAGTAGGCACAATTAAGAGGTGAAAATAGATAGTCAGATTTTGCAATTCAGAATTAGCAGTTGATTTGAGAGCAGCACAAATCATGCTTCATTGACAGTATGGCCAATGTTGAATGTTTATCATTTTAAACTAGGAAAAGAGACCTTTAATCTTAGCAGGCTAATAGCAGGCTAATGATTGCTTTGCAATGCTTGCAGTTAGCCACTGATTCCTTCCAAACCACTCATTGTCGAATTTGCAATTTCCAACTTGTTGAGTAATGTTTATGTCCAGTAGCCAATGAGCACCGATACATTTGATCTAGAATTTCTCTTCATATGACAAGGATTAAAAAGGATTTGCCAGTAGATTGTCGACTTGATGTTGTCCAATCAAAGTCCAATCAAAGCTACTGTAAATATAACGTGATCATTTTATCTTTGGCCAATGACATTGAACCTTCTTGGATGGGCACTTCTTATGTAACTCTATGGCAGCACCCATAGAGCTCTACCCTTAGACTTGGCGTTGATGGAGTGTACACATTAGTGACTGTCACGCCCTGACCTTAGAGAGCCATTTTATTTCTCTATTTGGTTAGGTCAGGGTGTGATGTGTAGTGGGCATTCTATGTTTTGTTTTCTATGTTTCTTTATTTCTATGTTTTGGCCGGGTATGGTTCTCAATCAGGGACAGCTGTCTATCGTTGTCTCTGATTGGGAATCATACTTAGGTAGCACATTTTCCCTTTCAGTGTGGGTAGTTGACTTTGTTAGAGGCATCATAGCCCTGTTAAGCTTCACGGTCGTGCCTTTGTTTTGTTGGCGACATTTACCTAAATAAAAAGAACATGTACGCTCGGTGCGCTTTGGTCCACTTATTCCTTCCAGGAAGATGACAGTGACAGAACACTGTGCCAATCACGGCGCAATGCTCTGTATTTTCTGCTGGGTTGCCCAACCACAACAGAAAGCTCTAAGCTAGGCTGAAACACCTGCATTTTGGAGAGGCCTTACTTAAGAAAACAAAAAAGAGACCATGTTTGTATGCAGCTTTATTAACTCAATTATGTAAAAAAAAAATACATTGTTTGCAAACTAATATGCGACACATATTAATGCCAAAATAGCATGCAAAACAGGCAAGCCCCCCCCCCCAAAAAAAAAGAAAATGTGGGGTTCAAAACTTCCCTGAATGACAGGTCACCACTGTTGTTACGCCACCATTACTGTATACATTAACATGCACAATGTCAACATGTGTCAAATATATGCGTAGAAAACATTGTATGATAAAAGTATGGTATGTGTAACCAGTTGCACAGCCTGTTTTAATTAAGATGCCTAAATTATAATTTATATTTATGAGACAATTTTAAAATGACTGAAGGTAACACTTGGACCGAAAAGTTTAGTAAACTAGAAAGGGCCGTGGAACCAGTTACTTAATAATAATTAGTTGAAACAACTGAATTTCTGTTTGTTTTTTTACAATGCAAATTAGCATCATTACTTACCATTTAATGCACATTTCCTCTATTAAAACAGTGGTAGCACCCTTCGTGCTTTACAGAATGATTTAGTGTTTTCGTTCCATCAAAAAAACTGTAGTCAAGGAACATTTCGTATTTAGTCCTATATAAATGTCAGTGCAATGTTAAAATGTTCAAGTACAGTTTAATGAATGCACACACAGCTTGATGTTTGAAAGCTTAAAACAACTTTAGTATAATGGGATCCTTTATAAAGCATGATATAATTTGCTATGACAAACATCCCAATGCTATGACAAACATTTTTATGAATACCAGAATGCAAGTCTAATCAGTCCCCCACACCTTCCAGTTCATTATTAATAATTAGCAACGTGACTGAAGACATGGATCCAAAAACTGTCTGTAGATATTTCTGTTTAACAGTTCTAGTTAACACTTTAATGCTGTTCTATTTACTATAGAACAGTATTTCATTTGTTTCGAGAACAGTTTTAAAATCCAGGCTGCCCAATTCTGACATTTTGTCACAAATTGGTCTATTTGACAATAATTGGGAAAAATATCAGAATTGGTCTGCCTGTGTAAACGCAGCCTAGGATGCCTATCTGGAATCGTCATGAGTGTGTCCTGCAAATCTGCCAAGCCTGAGCATTTCTCTCTGTTAAACTTCGGCGTCAAATCAAAATGTTATTAGTCACATGCCAAATACAACAGTTATTACAGTGAAATGCTTACTCACGAGCCCCTAACTAACAGTGCAGTTTCAAAAAATACGGATAAGAATAAGAGATAAAAGTAACAAGTAATTAAAGAGCAGCAGTAGAAAATCAACAATATATACAGGGGGGTGCCGGTACAGAGTCAATGTGCAGGGGCACCGGTTAGTTGAGATAGTATGTACATGCAGGTAGAGTTAATTAAAATTACTATGCATAGATGACAACCGAGAGTGGCACTGGTGTAGAGAGGGGAGGGGGGGGCAATGCAAATAGTATGGGTAGCCATTTGACTAGATGTTCAGGAGTCTTATGGCTTGGGGGTAGAAGCTGTTTAAAAGCCTCTTGGACCTAGACTTGGCGCTCTGGTACCGCTTGCTGTGTGGAAGCAGAGAGAACAGTCTATGACTAGGGTGGCTGGAGTCTTTGACAATTTGTAAGGCCTTCCTCTGCCACCACCTGGTATAGAGGTCCTGGAAAGGCAGGAAGCTTGGCCCCAGTGATGTACTGGTGTACTACCCTCTGTAGAGCCTTGCGGTCGGAGTCCGAGCAGTTGCCATACCAGGCAGTGATGCAACCAGCAGTAAAGCCTTTTGAGGATCTGAGGACCCGTGCCATATCTTTTCAGTCTCCTGAGGGGGAATAGATTTTGTCATGCCCGCTTCACTCAATCTAGGTAGGTTGAAAAAAGACATAAAAAATCCCAGTATTTATTTAAAGACATGCTCCAGAACATTGGTGGCTACTACTTTTTTTTTAAACCTCCCACTTTGGGCTTGATGTTTCAATTTATGGTTCATACATACATAACCTATGAGCATAATTACTGTCTTACCTCAACTAGCCACGAAATCCCTAGTTTGAAAGCGACTGTTTTTCTAGAAATTCGAGTTCCACCAATGAGCTTCAGCCCCTTGCCATTTGAGTGACAGCTAGCAAGTCGCACACACAGTTGAGAGAGATAGCAATGACGTGGTGCACATATTTGCACATACTGTATGTGACGTTACTTTCAGAACTACTGGCTAAAAAGTATACAAAAGGAAAGCAGAGTAAGCATTTTACTGAAGAGCAAAATAAATACAGAATAAATCAGATAAGCTTGCAAAGCAGTGCCTATGTGTTTCTCTAAACCAGGGATCATTGGGACATTACCAAATCAACTTGAATTCATGGAGGAAAAATAATCTTGATGTCTTCTTTATGGACATGCAGACACCATATGGAAAACATAGGAAAGTGCAAATTCAAGTCACATTTTCTCTTCCACATATGCATTATGCAAATCTCAAGTCGTTCATCTGCCATTTATCTAATCCAGGCATGGAAGTGACATTTATTTCACTTCAAATCTAGATAAATGTATTTGGGTCTAAACTAAAACATGTAGAGTGAATGGTTGGTGTCACACAATGCATTTGATCTCCATCGTTGGACAGTTCTTAGTGATGGACAACGGAATCAGATTACTGACTTGTGTTACGATAGATGAAATAATCCAATGATAGATTGCTGGGATGGAGCAGCTCCTGTGGTCGTGCTAGACACACTAACAGTTTACATGGATGAATACTCTGTCTACTCTATGTCTCATTGTGTTCCTTGTGTGAAATAGGCTACCTATCATTGCGTTAGAAGGAGAGGTATCGGTATCCTCAGTTTACATGGATTAGAGTTATGGTCATACAACCCTTGTTAATCAATTCTCCCCCATTATTAATACACACTAACTACTAATGTTGAGGGGGGTGTTATTCCCATAGACTGTAGAAAGAAAATGGGCAAAGCCTTTGATGACGTCACCCCATTGTTTCCTATGTGAAGTCTCAGTGGCCGATTTGAAGATCAGGAAGTGTCATTTTAGTGTGTTGCCTTCTTGTTTCATGGACCTGCACTCTCTCTGTACTCTCTCTGGTTCAAGTACATACATCTTGTGTAATAAAAGCAATCAGTGGCACCATGATTGTCTTAAAAAAAAAAAATCTTTAAATTTGACCACAAAGATTGCCATTTTTCCATTCACTATAATGGGGGATCCTGCTTTCTGGAAACAACAGCCTGTAGTACTGCTGTCGGCATTAGCTTCAAATCCAAATAAAATGTTATTGGTCATATTCACATATTTAGCAGTTGTTATTGTGGTGTAGCGAAATGCTTGTGTTTCTAGCTCCAACATTGCAGTAATATCTAACAATTGACAACAATACACACAAATCTAAAAGTTAAAGAATGGAATTAAGAAATATATAAATATTAGGACGAGCAATGTTGAGTGACATTGACTGACGTACAGTAGAATACAGTATATGCATATGAAATTAGTATAGTAGCAGGTAAACATTATTAAAGTTACTAGTGTTCCATTATTAAAGTGACCAGTGATTCCATGACTATGTAGATACAGTAGAGCAGCAGCCTCAAGGTGCAGGGTTGAGTAACCTAGTAATTGCTATTTAACAGTCTGATGGCCTTGAGATAGAAGCTGTTTTTCAGTCTCTCAGTCCCAGCTTTGATGCACATGTACTGACCTCACCTTCTGGATGATAGAGGGGTGAACAGGCTATGGCTCAGGTGGTTGATGTCCTTGATGATCTGTTTGGCCTTCCTGTGACATCGGGGGCTGTAGGTGTCTTGGAGTGCAGGCAGTGTGCCCCCTAAGACCGCATCACCCTCTGGAGAGCCCTGCAGTTGCGGGCGGTGCAGTTGCCATACCAGGCGGTGATACAGCCTAACAGGATGCTCTCAATTGTGCATCTGTAAAATGTTGTGAGGTTCTTAGTGGCCAAGTCGAATTTCTTCAACCTCCTGGGTGGACCATTTCAGATTGTCAGTGATGTGTACGCCGAGGAACTGAAGGCTTTTCACCTTTTCACCTGTGGTCCCGTCGATGTGCATAGGGGCTGTGCTCCCTCTGCTGTCTCCTTCGTTTTGTTGACATTGATGGAGAGGTTTTTTTCTTGGCATCACTTCGCCAGGGCCCTCACCTCCTCCCTGTATGCTGTCTCGTCATTGTTGGTAATCAGGCCTACTACTGTTGTGTTGTCTGCAAACTTGATGATTGAGTTAGAGGTGTGCATGGCCACGCAGTCATGGGTGAACAGGGAGTACAAGAGGGGGCTGAGCACGCACCCTTGTGGGGCCCCTGTGTTGAGGAGCAGCGTAGTGGAGGTGTTCTTTCTTACCTTCACCACCTGGGGGGGTGGCCCGTCAGGAAGTCCAGGAACCAGTTGCATAGGGCGGGATTCATCGTCAGTAGATCTATTGGGCCGGTATACAAATTGAATTGGGTCTATGCTGTCAGGAAAGGTGGAGTTGATATGATCCTTGACTAGCCTCGCAAAGCACTTCATGATGACAGAAGTGAGTGCTATGTGGCGATAGTCATTTAGTTCAGTTACCTTTGCTTTCTTGGGTACAGGAACAATTGTGGCCATCTTGAAGCAAGTGGGGACAGCAGACTGCAATAGCGAGACTGGTCTGCGCATGCTCTGAGGACGCAGCTATGGATGCCGTCTGGGCCGACAGCCTTGCGATGATTAACACACTTAAATGTCTTACTCACGACGGTCACCAAGAACGAGAGCCCACAGTCCTTGGGGGGAGTCCGCGTAGGTGGCACTGTGTTATCCTCAAAGCGGACGAAGAAGGTGTTTAGCTTGACCAGGAGCAAGACGTTGGTGTCCGCGACGTGGTTGGTTTTCCCTTTGTAATCCATGATTGTCTGTAGACCCTGCCACATAAGTCTGATGGCTGAGCTGTTGAATTGCGACTCCACTTAACTGACATTTTACATGTTTGATTGCCTTACGGATGGAATAACTACACTTTTTGTGTTCAACCATATTCCCAGTCACCTTGCCGTGGTTAAATGCGGTGGTTCGTGTTTTCAGTTTTGTTCAAATGCTGCCATCTATCCACAAATGTTGGTTTGGGTAGGTTTTAATAGTCACACTGGGAACAACATCCCCTATACATCCCCCAATTAACTCAGTCACCGTGAAGTTCATCAGGGAGTGTATAGGGAATGTTATTCCCAACTTCATGGCTTCAATGAGAGGGGTTAGTCGTACTCCCCCGGTTATTCCCAAATCACACACAATTGATAACAGTTTATGGAAACACCAAAACTGAAATAAATGACAAAATCAACAAAAATCAACCCCAACTCTAACCTCCTCAACCCCTACTGAGAAACTATTTACAATTTTCTATTTTTCTATTACTAGTTTTTTATTGCAGCTTTCAAGTAATAAAGCTTGGGCTTGCAGATTCGAGTGGGCTGGAGCCTGTGGCAGAGAGAGTTGGTGAGGCCTGTTGTGAATCCGTAAAATCGTCATGACAGTGCTGCTGTACAGGTATAGCAAGAGCCCTAGGGAGGTTTTTTAATCTGCTCAACTCTGCTTTTCTAGTTCTGCTGTGCTGGGGTGACGACATCCTCCAACGGTATTACCAGGCATTACTGTCAATACTTGTCATCCAGCTAACCGTACCTTATACCTGGAATCCCATTTCCCATAAATCAGCTCAACCCAGTCCTAACATCCACAGGCCTGGACAAAAACAGAAGTAATACATACACAACTGCCAAATCAATGCCACTTTTTGGTAACGGGGGACAAAAGTAAAGTTTGTATCTGGACACCTCCCAGCTAGGCTTTCAGGATGTTTGAAACCCTCATAAATAAAGAGTGTGTGTGTATGTGTGTGTGTGTGTGTGTGTGTGTGTGTGTGTGTGTGTGTGTGTGTGTGTGTGTGTGTGTGTGTTTCTGTGTGTGTGTGTGTTTCTGTGTTCAGTGTAGGCGCAGATACCAGAATGGTAAACTGGTCTGATGCAAAGCAGAAATGCATGTTGCTAGCCTGGCCCTTCCTACAGATGTAGAGGCAGGTTCAGTATACCACAGTAACATTTTGGCTATAAATATGCATTACATAACACTGGCATCAAAGCTGTTCTTCATCCTGCTCCATGCATTAGAACAATTGTCCAGTATATCTGGAGTAAATGACCAGGTTATAATGGTAGGTGCAGTTACATAATATAATCGTAGCTTTCAGAGATTATATAATAGATTGAGAGAGTGGATATGTGGGGGAAAGCAGTGAAATGACGAGCATTGGAAATAGTTATTTTTAGCTAATTACAGGCTGATTTTGTCACGCCCTGGTCTTAGTATTTTGTGTTTTCTTTATTTATTTGGCCAGGCCAGGGTGTGACATGGGTTTATTTTGTGTTGTGTTTATGTATGGGTTTTTTTTCGTAGGTTTTGGGATTGTGGCTTAGTGGGGTTTTCTAGCATAGTCTATGGTTTCCTGAGGCGATTCTCAATCAGAGGCAGGTGATTCTCGTTGTCTCTGATTGGGAACCATATTTAGGCAGCCATATTCTTTGAGTGCTTCGTGGGTGATTGTTCCTGTCTCCGTGTTAGTTGTCACCAGATAGGCTGTATAGGTTTTCACGGTCCGTTTGTTGTTTTTGTATTGTTCGCTTTTCTTCGTCATTAAACATGTATCGAATTAACCACGCTGCATTTTGGTCCAACTCTCCTTTGACGGAAGAAAACCGTAACAGATTTGAATGAACCAGATTTAATTATTTCTGGACCATACTTTGAATGGTTCCACAACCATGATACTCACCCTGACTTGTCTTGTGTAGATTTTGATTGTCACTAATTCTGCATAGTTTACATGATGCCAATCCCTAGCATCAACTTAAAGGCTGTGGTTAGATCAATTACATTTACCGCCTAAAATTAGCTCTCTTTCAGTCAGACGGAATTCCTTAATGTGTATTACAACAGTGATAATTTGACATTCCGACTCTGAGCCCGAACGACAAGCTGTTGATGTAGCTAGCACGTCTTTAATTTTGATAGCCCGATTTGTGCATTGTCAAGAAGCTTAAAGAAGTGCACCACTTCTCCCGTTTCCCCCTGTCTCTTAGCTCTGAGGCCCTGACAGCCCAGCGACCACCTGCTTAACGATGTAAATCCCATAGCTTTTTAACAAGCCTGTTTAAGTGGGAGCTGACATCCACACTACTCCAGTTATACATGCTGAGCACCATACATGCAGCAACCCAACATAGCTTAGGGAGCATGCATTTAGACTGGGTTGGCTGACTGTGTCTCACGCGGTCTGTACTACTAAATAATTGTGACATACAGTATGATTTATCGGTAGGGCTCTAAATGTAAAAAAAATCTGAGTTAGCACTGGTGCTCCCAACTTTAAAAAAAAGTTAGGAGCACAACATTTAATCTAGGAGCACCAGAATGAGTATATGTTTTTATATTAATTGCGATATAGCTTATTTGGCCTACTGTATATGAATTCACAGCTAGGCTGCCCATCACGGCTGAAACAGAGAAGTACCTACTGCAGACAGTTGTTTTGCTCTACCCTTAAGCAGGCCTGCAATCTGAAGGCCACATACATTGTTTGTGTATGTGTGCTGTTGGTGAGATCACCTGTCTCACCGCAGTAGCTACCAGGTCGACCAGGGGTTCATGTCAAGCAATATACAAGTCTTTGTATGTACTGCAACCATGAACCGCACACACAAACACACTTTCATGTGCTGATGCCGCCTGGGTTTGCACTTGTTCTCCGCATAGCTAATCCAGTACAGCTGTGTTAACTGTCTCTGGCCTACCCTCTGGACACATCATTAAGTAATTGCTCCCTATAGACATACTCCTATATTGAACCCAACAGCTGTTTGCTAACTATATTGGAACAGGGAATGGCATTCGCCACATGGTATGACAATGAGAGTAAATGAGTTGTTTCTGTATAGAATAAGGTTGATGAAGTGTCCAAAATACAAAAGCACAAAAATGGCTCATATTCACTGACTCACTGAGTTCTACAGTTTGTTAATCATAATAATACTATATAATATACTGTGTGCCACTTGGCAGATGCTTTTATCCAATGCAGGTGTAAACAAAGTAAGCCTTTCACTACATCATTTACACCTGCTGTAACCTGTGTATGTGATGAATACACTTTAATTTAATTCGAAAACGACTTCATGCATGCATAGATTTTACGTACGGATGGCCACGGGAAATCAAATCCACTATCCTCGTGTTGCAAGCACCATGCTCTATGAACTGAGCTACAGAGGACCACATGTTGTGTGTTCTCAGACAATACAGTATCAAGAGCAAAGATACAGGGTCTCCTAAGTCATATTACTTTCCCTATTGGTTATTTTGTTTTCTGAACTGAATTCATTTCTCTATTGTATTACTTATCTAGTGGTTAGGCTGAAAATCACAGGTCAAAGGATACTGGACTATTCTACCACAATGAACAGTAAAGATTCACTTAGAAAAGGTGCTTCAATGGGCTCATCCACTCTCTTTTTCTTCCTAGTTCCCGTATAGTGTTCTTGGCCCTGCTACTCAGTACTATTCACCAATGGTAATTTAGAGGCCTTGGACTAGACTGGCACATAGGAATATTGGCAGGCATTCACCTCCACCAGCCTCAAGGAGCTAACAAAGTTTGTGTACCATATAGCACACTATTCCCTATGTTGTGCACTAAATTTGACCAGAGCCTTGGAACAAGCCAAAGAACAAATACCACACCCTTGAGAGAGAGAAGAATCAGTCACCATCACTCACGCTCTTGTAAGGAGGTGATTCTGATCTTCAGATTGCTATCTATATGTGTCCAAATAAACTTAGATGAAATCATGATTTCGATAATGACGTTGATGTACCAGGCGCCTTTGAAAGATCTGCAAGCGATTTAACCATGTTTTGGGGACATAGTCATGTCGCTGTCAATACTCAACAGTGACATGACTATAATATTGGCATGGGTGATGAATGTCAGACATTGAGGACAGAGTACTCAGCACACCCCAGTGTAGAGAGCCCAGACAGGGATATATTAAGCCAATTATACAGAGAAGGAATTAGGAAATGGGCAATGTGTGACTGGGCCAGGGTGGGACTTTGGCCAGTATTCTCCCAATCTCCCTTGCTTATATAAACTCTACAGATCCTTGGGCCAAAGTAAGTAAGACCCCCATTATACTTCCTAGTACGAGAGAGGTCACCATCACTTTCTCTCTGGTTACACCAAGTATTCTTTTAAAGTATACCCTAGTGTTGGAGATTATCTTGTGTACTCTAAAGGTCTTGGTCCAAAGAAAGAGATCCATCCGTTTAACATCCTTGTATGAGAGAGGGGCCCCTTCCAATCCGAAGCATACATTACCTCCAGATACAACGACAAGCTTGATTTTATAGTATACCATGGTGTTGTAGATTATCTGGTGTGCCGAATCATTTCGTCATAGTGTTACGGTGCAGCTTGACGGCTGGCAGCACAATCAGAAGCACAGAAAGAAGATGCATGATGTAATGTGTTCTGCGTGATCGTGTTACGTCCTGATACTCACCGTGTAATGGATCTACTGTTTCCACTGCGCTTTGTGGGTTCTGATTCTGATTGTCACTGGCTAATGTCACTGCTGCTGCTATTGACAGTTCTGAATGGCTTGCTGCTCCGAGATCTTCTTTATTAGATAGTAATGAATGCCACAAGGAACAGAAACAGGAAATTTGTTTTAGTTTGCAGTATTGTTGTCTCTGGAGGACTGGGTTGGGAGAATACATTTAAAAAATACTGGGGCCGGATATTTATCAGGTCGTTTAATGGAAGTGTTGGCATGTCTTTGTTTGTTAAAAACCTCAAACCCGGTTTAATAATAATTCAATGTCTACCTGAACAAACCCTCTTCCCTCTCCTGTGAAAGAAGCCTGTTCAGCCAGTTGATCTATTTATAAGTAAGACCTTATGACAGTGAGGCATTATATTTAGGGCAGTTAATATTAGACACAAAGCGACTGGCCTGACAGAACTTTGATCATGGCCCTGGAACAAATCCACACACCGAACTATTCTCTCTCTTTGTCTCTCTCTGACACTCTCTCTTGCTACTCTCCCCCCTCTCGCTCTCTCTCTCTCTCTCTCTCTCTTTGTCTCTCTCTCTCTCTCTCTCTCTCTCTCTCTCATTGTCTCTCTCTCTCTCTCTCTCTTTGTCTCTCTCTCTCTCTCTCTTTGTCTCTCTCTCTCTCTTTGTCTCTCTTTGTCTCTCTCTCTCTCTCTCTCTCTCTCTCTCTCTCTCTTTGTCTCTCTGTCTCTCTCTCTCTCTGTCTCTTTCTCTCTTTGTCTCTCTCTCTCTCTCTCTCTCTTTGTCTCTCTCTCTCTCTCTCTCTCTCTCTCTCTCTCTCTCTCTCTCTCTCTCTCTCTCTCTCTCTCTCTCTCTCTCTCTCTCTCTCTCTCTTTGTCTCTCTCTTTGTCTCTCTCTGACACTCTCTCTCGCTACTCTCCCTCCCTCTCTCTTTCTCTCTCTCTTTGTCTCTCTCTGACACTCTCTCTCGCTACTCTCCCTCCCTCTCTCTCTCTTTGTCTCTCTCTGACACTCTCTCTCGCTAGTCTCCCTCCCTCTCTCTCTCTTTGTCTCTCTCTGACACTCTCTCTCGCTACTCTCCCTCCCTCTCTCTCTCTCTCTCTCTCTCTCTTTGTCTCTCTCTGACACTCTCTCTCGCTACTCTCCCTCCCTCTCTCCCTCCCTCTCTCTCTCTCTCTATCACTCTATCACTCTCTCTCTATCGCTCTCTGTCTGTCTGTCTCACCATCAGATTAGTGTTACCTTGGGTGCTCTAAAAATGCTTCTGGGTTTACGCTTAACAAATTGCCATTGTCCATTATCTTCCTCTCCCAGTGCCGTAGTATATCCTTCCTACCTCACTGGCCTCAAACACTATATACGATGAGAGCTGTGCTACTGTCTGTATCCATGGTGATATCTATAAGTGAGGGCCTGGGTAATTATGACAGATGCATGTTTTATCAGAGAGCATCAGCGTTAGGATTCAGGCAGCTAAACAGCATATGCATACAACAGGCCTTTAGCTGATACCCCCATGGTTGGAAATGCGCAGTCGTAGAGAGAGTAATGTAGTAGGTTACATTCACATTTATCAGCACTGCTCCCAAATGACCTGTCAGCAGAAGTTTTGTTTCTGGTGCCTTATTTTTGTTTCAAGTTAATTGCTTAGATGGATTCTAGAATCCTCCCTTATTGTTCCAATCTGCTTTCAGGGACAATTTCTGAGAATCGTAATTTCAGCGTCTGTGGATGGAGGGTTCAGAGCAATGCTGATGAAAACTAGAGGACTCATTAAGACACTAATTGGTTGAGAATGTTCAGGACAATGTCCAGAAATGGTGCCCTCATTTGAGGCTTTATGCTAGAAGGGCACATTAAGCTGGGACAAATAAATTAGCTTAAAATGAGTTCTGTGTTCCTGTCCACATACTGTTAAAAACAACTCTAAAGACTAACCAGGCAAGTTGTTTTTCCCTATTACCCACAATCCTCCACTTTGATAATGCGAACATGTATGAGTAGGCCTAAATATATTAACAGACACAGTATATACTGTATTTTAACAGAAATATATTATCAAACCCACCTTTCAATGTCTACCAAAGTTTCATTTCACATACTTTCATATCAGTTCCAGGTATGTTCAGGTCATAACCTTATTTCACTTTTCTCAAAATAATCTCTCAATCCACCTCATCTCCCACCTTTAACCCCCTTTACCCCGCTTTACACCCCCACCCCAAACTTCTCTGAGGTTCATTTGTTCTTCCTGCCCACAGTTGATGCTCGGGGACAAGGGGATGTTGACAGTTTAATGCTAGGCTTGCCCACGCCGGCTTCCTCTTTGGCTCTCCTGTCAGAACCTCACCTGTGGAGCACGATCGCCGTGATGAGCCTGGCTTAGAGCAGGATATTAAGCTTTTAAACCGGTCACTCAAACATACCATCAAATGTGTGTGTTCTCCATCTGGTTTACTTGAAGTCTAGAGGGATAAAATGGAGGGGGAAAAAATATTTTACATTTAAAAGTCCAGAAGACGTTCTAGTAGACCGGTGGATCGTTTTACTTACAGCGTACTTAGATATACTTGGGAGGAGTTGCTGTTTCCATAGCAACATTGCTAACACATGCCTCTTTGAGGATGGAAGCTTAGTAGCTTGCCTTCCTATCACTTTAAGAGCTGCTATTTCACATTCAAGCGTTCATGCACAATACGGCGCACCAGGAAATATCACTCCCTATGTGCACATGAAATATTGATGTTCTATTTTGGATATTAAAACCCACATATTAAACATTGAGGGCACGTGACTACTTTCAAATGTGCTGCGGGGTAAAGATAATTACACAAATCATATACATTTCTTTTCATTTGACTTACAAATGAGTCCCTTAAATAAAATATGTTGGAAAACGAAAATGTTAGTATGATAAGCTTGGCACTGTGTATCTTAATTTTTTATAAAAAATACTTCTGCATCAACTTAATGCGTTATGATATGACGCACAACTAAAAAGCGTTGTATAATTCATTAATGAACCTGAGTCGGGGATGTGCTTATAAAGGCTGAACAAACAAACACAGCTAATGTTAGTTTATATGTGCTTGTGTAGCCCATACCACAGTACTTAATGTTTCCTACATTTTAAATAGCATATACAGTGGGGCAAAAAAGTATTTAGTCAGCCACCAATTGTGCAAGTTCTCCCACTTAAAAAGATGAGAGAGGCCTGTAATTGTCATCATAGGTACACTTCAACTATGACAGAAAAAACAAGAGAAAAAATTCCAGAAAATCACATTGTAGGATTTTTTATTACTTTATTTGCAAATTATGATGGAAAAAAAGTATTTGGTCACCTACAAACAAGCAAGATTTCTGGCTTTCACAGACCTGTAACTTCTTCTTTAAGAGGCTCCTCTGTCCTCCACTCGTTACCTGTATTAATGGCACCTGTTTGAACTTGTTATCAGTATAAAAGTCACCTGTCCACAACCTTAAACAGTCACACGCCACACTCCACTATGGCCAAGACCAAAGAGATGGACACCAGAAACAAAATTGTAGACCTGCACCAGGCTGGGAAGACTGAATCTGCAATAGGTAAGCAGCTTGATTTGAAGAAATCAACTGTGGGAGCAATTATTAGGAAATGGAAGACATACAAGACCACTGATAATCTCCCTCAATCAGGGACTCCACGCAAGATCTCACCCCGTGGGGTCAAAATGATCACAAGAACGGTGAGCAAAAATCCCAGAACCACACGGGTGGACCTAGTGAATGACCTGCAGAGAGCTGGCACCAAAGTAACAAAGCCTACCATCAGTAACACACTACGCCGCCAATGACTCAATCCTGCAGTGCCAGACATGTCCCCCTGCTTAAGCCAGTACATGTCCAGGCCCGTCTGAAGTTTGCTAGAGAGCATTTGGATGATCCAGAAGAAGATTGGGAGAATGTCATATGGTCAGATGAAACCAAAATATAACTTTTTGGTAAAAACACAACTCGTCGTGTTTGGAGGACAAAGAATGCTGAGTTGCATCCAAAGAACACCATACCTACTGTGAAGCATGGGGGTGGAAACATCATGCTTTGGGGCTGTTTTTCTGCAAAGGGACCAGGACGACTGATCCATGTAAAGCAAAGAATAAATGGGGCCATGTATCGTGAGATTTTGAGTGAAAACCTCCTTCCATCAGCAAGGGCATTGAAGATGAAACGTGGCTGGGTCTTTCAGCATGACAATGATCCCAAACACACCGCCCGGGCAACGAAGGAGTGGCTTTGTAAGAAGCATTTCAAGGTCCTGGAGTGGCCTAGCCAGTCTCCAGATCTCAACCCCATAGAACATCTTTGGAGGGAGTTGAAAGTCCGTGTTGCCCAGCAACAGCCCCAAAACATCACTGCTCTAGAGGAGATCTGCATGGAGGAATGGGCCAAAATACCAGCAACAGTGTGTGAAAACCTTGTGAAGACTTACAGAAAACATTTGACCTCTGTCATTGCCAACAAAGGGTATATAACAAAGTATTGAGATAAACTTTTGTTATTGACCAAATACTTATTTTCCACCATAATTTGCAAATAAATTCATTAAAAAATCCTACAATGTGATTTTCTTGATTTTTTTTCACATTTTGTCTGTCATAGTTGACAAAACAATGCCTTCATATGGAGTCATAAGCTTGACCTAAATGTATAATGCTCATACTTATGTCTGACACTATCATATGTACAGTACAGTGGGGCCAAAAAGTATTTAGTCAGCCACCAGTTGCCACAATTGGTGGCTGACTAAATACTTTTTGGCCCCACTGTACTGTACATATGATAGTGTCAGACATAAGTATGAGCATTATACATTTAGGTCAAGCTTATGACTCCATATGAAGGCATTGTTTTGTAGCCACAGTTACTGTTCCATTTATTGTAGTCAGAATCATAAAGATGGATATATACAGTGCATTCGGAAAGTATTCAGACCACTTCAATTTTTGTTTTGTTACGTTACGGCCTTATTCTAAAATGTAGTTTAAAAAATGTATTAATCATCAATATACAGTACACACAATACCCCATAATGACAAAGAGAAAACAGGTTTTTAGAAAATGTATCAAAAATTTAAAAAAAAATAGAAGTACCTTATTTACATAAGTATTCTGACCCTTTGCTATGAGACCTGAAATTGATCTCAGGTGCATTCTGTTTCCATTGATCATTTCTACAACTTGATTAGAGTCTACCTGTGATGAATTCAATTGATTGGACATGATTTGGAAAGGCACACACCTGTCTATATAAGGTCTGACAGTTGACAGTGCATTTCAGAGCAAAAACCAAGCTATGGGGTTGAAGGAATTTTCCATAGAGCTTAGAGACAGGATTATGTTGAGGCACAGATCTGGGGAAGGGTACCAAAAATGTCTACATCATTGAAGGTCCCGAAGAACACAGTGGCCTCCATCATTCATAAATGGAAGAAGTTTGGAACCACCAAGACTCTTCCTTGAGCTGGCAGCCCGACCAAACTGAGCAATCGGGGGAGAAGGGCCTTGGTCAGGGAGGTGACCAAGAACCTGATGGTCACTGTGGCAGAGCTCCAGAGTTCCTCTGTGGAGATGGGAGAACCTTCCAGAAGGACAAACATCTCTGCAGCACTCCACCAATCAGGCCTTTATGGTAGAGAGGCCAGACGGAATCCACTCCTCAGTAAAAGGCACATGACAGCCCGCCTGGAGTTTGCCAAAATGCACCTAAATGACTCTGACCATAAGAAACAAGATTCTCTGGTCTGATCAAAACACGATTGGACTCTTTGGCCTGAATGCCAAGCGTCACGTCTGAAGGAAACCTGGCATTGCTCATCACCTGGCCAATATCATCCCTACGGTGAAGTATGGTGTTGGCAGCATCATGCTGTGGGAATGTTTTTCAGTGGCGGGGACTGGGAGACCAGTCAGGATCGAGGGAAAGATGAAAGGAGCAAAGTACAGAGGGATCCTTGATGAAAACCTGCTCCAGAGCACTCAGGACCTCAGACTGAGGGCGAAGGTTCACCTTCCAACAGGACAACGACCCTAAGCACACTGCCAAGACAATGAAGGAGTGGCTTCGGGACAAGTCTCTGAATGTCCTTGAATGGCCCAGCCAGAGCCCAGACTTGAACCCAAATGAACATCTCTGGAGAGACCTGAAAATAGCTTTGCAGCGACGCTCCCCATCCAACCTGATAGAGCTTGAGAGGATCTGCGGAGAAGAATGGGAGAAACTCCCCAAATACAGGTGTGCCAAGCTTGCAGTGTCATACCCAAGAAGACTAGGGGCTGTAATCGCTGCCAAAGGTGCTTCAACAAAGTACTGAGTAAAGGGTCTGAATACTTAGGTAAATGTAGTTTTTTGTTGTTGTTGTTGACATTTGCTAAAAAAAATGGTCCTTAAGTGGTTTGTGTGTAGATTAATGAGTGAAAAAACAACTATTTAATCCATTTTAAAATAAGGCTGTAACGTTTTTTAAATGAAAAGGCACAAAAGGCACATCTGAGCAACCTTATTTGCAGGTGCATGGCAACAGTTGAACAAGATGAAGGAAAAAGGAAACAGCACATTACTCTTGATAGTATCACTGATGTTTAATAAGCTTTACATATCGGCCTCACGGCCTTCGTCAGAGCTTTTATGATTTTTTTAAATGTGCACCCTTATGTATACCTAGCCCCACCCACATCCATTCCACACATCGAAGGGGGTTGGAGGCAAAGGAAAAACAAATAAGTGCTACCAAATATAACAATATGCATTTCAGAATAAGGCTGTAACTTAACAAAATGTGTAAAAAGTCAAGGAGTCTAAATACTTTACGAATGCATAAAATATACGTATATGTAGCTACTACTTCCATATTGTATGCACAGTTCCTTCAGGAAGTATTTACGCCCCTTGACTTTTTCCACATTTTGTTGTGTTACAGCCTGAATTTAAAATGGATTGACATTGAGATTTTGTGACACTGGCCTACATGCAATACCACATAATGTCAAAGTGGAACTATGTTTTTAGAAATGTGTTATGGCATGCCTAAATATGTTCCGAAGTTAACATTTGCTTAACAAGTTACATAATAAGTTGCATGGACTAACTCTATGTGCAATAACACACATGATTTTTAAATGACTGCCTTGTCTTTGTTCCCCACACATACAAGTATATGTATGGTCTGTCAGTCGAGCTGTGAATTTCAAACACAGATTCGACCACAAAGATCAGTGAGCTTTTCCAAGGCCTCGCAAAGGACACCTATTGGTAAATTAAATATAAAAATAAAAAGCAGACATTGAATATCCCTTTGAGCATGGTAAAGTTATTAATTACACTTTGATTGGTGTATCGATATGTACCCAGTCACTACAATGATACAGGCACCCTTCCTAACTCAGTTGCCGGAGAGGAAGGAAACTGCTCAGGGATTTCACAATGAGGCCACGGAGTTTTATAGCTGTGATAGGAGAAAACTGAGGATGGATCAACAATATTATAGTTACTCCACAATACTAACCTAAATGACACGGTGAAAAGAAGGAAGCCTGTACAGAATAAAAATATTACAAAACATGTATCCTGTTTGCAATAAGTCACCTAAGTTGAACTGCTAAAACTTTGGCAAAGAAATTAACTTTATGTCCTGAATATATAGTGTTGTGTTTGGGGCAAATCCAACACAACACAACACATCACTGAGTACCACTCTTCATATTTTCAAGCTTGATGGTCGCTGCATCAATAACAATAACCTAAAACACAAGACCAAATATACACTGAAGTTGTATAGACAACATTGAATGTTCCTGAGTGGCCGAGATACAGTTTTGACTGAAAAATGGCTTGAAAATGTATGCCAAGACTTGAAAATGGTTGTCTAGAAATGAGCAACAACCAATTTGACAGAGCTTTAAAAAGTCAAAAAAAATTATAGTTTTCAACTATTGTAATCCAGGTGTTCAAAGCTCTTAGAGACTTACCCAGAAAGACTCACAGCTTGAATTGCTGTGAGGTGATTCTAACATGTAATGGGATATCTCGGTATTATATTTTCAATAAATGTGCAAAAATGTTTAAATGCGTGTTTTCACTTTGTCATTATGGTGTATTGTGCATAGATGGGTGAGAATTCAGGCTGTAACACAACAAAATGTGAAATAAGTCAAGGGGTATGAATACTTTTCTGAAGGCACTGTATTCTCAGACAGCGTTCGTAGAGCAATGGGGTGGTTTGGTTGTTTGGTTCAGGTACTTTGGCTGTGGTGTTTATGGAATTTTGTCAGCCGATTATTGGCATGTAAAAGACATAATTTTACAGTAAGTAGAATATAATTGAACTTAAAATTGAAAGGATATTATTCCCATTCCTATTCCGGAGCGCATAATGAAGTGGCTATGTTGAGTGTAAAAATTATCATTTGAAACAAGTCCTACTGTCACGCCCTAGCCATAGAGAGGCTTTTATTCTCTATTTTGGTTAGGCTAGGGTGTGACTAGGGTGGGCATTCTAGTTTCTTTATTTCTATGTTTTCTATTTCTTTGTTTTTGGCCGAGTGTGGTTCCTAATCAGAGGCAGCTGTCTATCGTTGTCTCTGATTGGGAATCATACTTAGGCAGCCTTTCTCCCACCTGTGTTTTGTGGGTAGTTGTTTTCTTTATAGTTTATTTGCCTTACAGAACTGTTCGTCTTTCACTTTGTTATTTTGTTTGAGTGTTTATGAGTAATAAAGAATTATGAACACTTACCATGCTGCGTTTTGGTCCATGCTGTCCGACGAGAGACGTAACACCTACATGCTATATTTAGAGTTATTTGGCAACTTTAGTTGTGAATGATAAACACCTTAAAATGGCTTAGAAAAAAGATATTCATGATTTGAGAAAGTCACAAAAGAAGCTTACGCACTGTTCCTTGCCTCAGGCTGCACAAGCTGTTCTCTCATTAATTAAGTGATTATATTTTCACCCATCAGACTATTATCACTTTAATCTTGTCTTTACGAATACTGTATGTAAAATTAGTTTAAATTTAGAATGGTCCATTATCAAATGGGCAGGAACAGGGACAAGACAAAAAAGACATGTCATCCTTATGCACTGGAATAGAGAATGGAGGCCAGTTTCCCCGACAGTCATGTCAGGTAGTCAACTCTGGTTAATTCGCTGCTCAACAGGTGATATTCCGCCCAAACTCTGTATGCTATGGGCTCTCCAGCCCTGTTGTTACAGCTACACAGTGCTTGATTTGGGAAACAAACAGTTTTTCTGTTGGGGAACATCGATAGTAACATGTTTTCACAACAAAACGTATTTCATTAAACTGTTGACAGCCACTCTCTATGCGCTCTGAAGAAATAAATGGTGGTGAGATATTCTGTAGCTAACCACATTGTGTCTGCCTATTAATTATGAAAATATAAAAATCCCCTATTGCAAGGCTATTCAAAATCAAGTACAGATTCACAATAGTTGTAGGCTAACTCTGAATTTGCTAAATGAAGGCTAGGCCAATTATGTACCAAAGATATCTTAAATCAGTATTTTTTTTGTTTTTCTGCAATGTGTAATATGGGGTAGGCTATGTATTGTATAATGGCACGATCATTATTTTAATTCAGTTTTTATTCCGTGCTTGGACTCATACAGTATACTGTATAGGCCTATGCCTATCATAGGACATCCATGCAGAGGGACAAGTTATTTGTAGTGAACCGCTATCGCCCGCCAGGTAAACTAATATGACATTGTTCATCTTGCCGTGCAGTGGCTATGTGCATGCCAATGAATTGTTTACCACGTCTGTTAAAAACATGAGAGCATCTCTTCAACTGAAAATATAAAACACTAGTGTGTATGCTAAGCAAACCAGTGTATGCGAAGCCCAGTCCCTACCAGACAAAGCTGTGATGTGTTGATCACATATATTACTAAAAAACCAATTGTGAAGGGTTTTCACGCTTACAGCGTTGCTTACCATACGAGTATGACATTATAGCAAAGACTTCTTTCCTCAGATCATGACCATCGAGAGTAACATTTGTGGTGGTTCAGGGCCCGAATGTAGAGATGTAGACAGGAGTATGTTTGAATTTGTTTAGAATTTAAATGTCACATTGAATTTGGACTATTTTGAGTGCCTTGTTGACAAATAGAAAAGTAATACATTTGTTTCATTCTTAGATTAAGTAGACTACAGCCAGGAATAGTAGTGGAGTCTGACATTGGAATTACCTCTTTTGCTCTGTATTTCCTAACTCGAGGTGAAAAATGTGTGCATAAGTAAATACCTAGATTCCCTAGAGAGAAATAGACAGGAAGACCAGATAAGAGATACAACAACAAAAAAGAGCAAGAAGAAGAAAAATGCCTGGCAGCCAATTAAAATGACCATCCTTAACTTTTGTGCTTGTTATTAAGCTGGTGGTTATTTTCTCTTTGTTTTTGTGATCTGACTCCTTCTGCCTACTCAAAGAAACAAGGTTGAGTGATAGTGTAAGTTCATTCTCTATTCTATCTATATTCTCTAAGTTCATTCTCTATTCTCTCTGTTAAAGATTTGGAGACGAAGGGCAAAAATGAATCCTTCAATGTTTTTCTTTAAATATGAGAAATCGTATGCATAGCCTTTGTGCGAGCATTCAAATACTGTCTTCTGTAAATGTCTTAATTTCAGTCTATCTGTCTTAATTGTCATTTGTCATATAGCACAAGCGAATGTCCTGGAATCCAATACATCAGCCGAACCAGTTTAATATACCATTTGTCTCTTTTATTCAATTCCATTCACACTTTTGCAGATTACGAATTTCTTATACCCTATCAACTATCAGCACAATGGAAGTGGTTTCAAAAGACATATCTGTTCCTCTCAACCCATCATACCTTTAAACATTCTACATAGACTTCATTATATTCATGGCATTCTATCAATCTTGCCAATTCTCTATCTTACACGTGAATAGACAATGCATGTGGGCTTGTGAATCCAGATCACCCTTATTATCTATCAGTGTAAACTAAAAAGCTTGCATTATTCCTTATAATTGGAAATTAACATTTTGTTGTTGTTCTTGGACTTGGTCTAATAACCTGCTAATGTATTTAATGTTTAAGCATTACAGTCAGACAGTGGAAAACACAGACATGTCTGCATTTTAATTGTATGTTTGAGTATGCCCTAGTTTGCTCCATTTTGTCCTTTACCTACGAGTTTGTTTTGCTCTCTGTCGTGTAATGTTTGGTAATGTGTTTTGCCCTGGGGCTGGGTACACAGAGAACTCAGGTGTGAAGATCACAGCTCGATGCGTGAGGGACATTTCCAAAGAGCAGCCTACTTCAGTTGAATTAGAATGAAATCTGTCACACACGACCCTACTGAGAAATCTAGACTCGCATGAGAGTTCTTGGCTGAGAGGTCTTGTCAGTTGCATTCGGATTTTCAAATGGCACTTCAGCCACAACAACTGGGGGACTTAAATATATATTCAGCATTAAATTAAATTACATTCAATCAGAATTTACGACTATGACTAGGCACAAACAATGTATGCAAATGTAATTATCAGATTTTCTATACATTGTCTCATGTCAGATGGCGTCACACTTACCTGAGGCTCGTACCTGAACTGGTCTGTCTTCTAGGATGTGTAATTCATCTCTAAAAATGGCTATTTTGCTCATCTTCCTAAAGCTAGTTCCTAATTCTAAAAATCACTCTGCTCTCGGTAACTATGATGCACTGGCTACTATGGAAAATCGTGCTCGATCTGCTGATCAAACTTGCTCCAGCTAGCAGACTAGTACAAGCTTGTTTGAATGGCCATGTGATAGCTAGTTTGCTAGCTTGTGGATGACGTTCTACTGCACCAAAGCTGTGGGACTGTTTTTAGAAACAGCATGTCCAATATGGACAAAAGTATGTGGACACCTGCTCGTCAAACATCTCAATCTAAAATAATGGGCATTAATATGGAGTTTGTTCCCCGTTACTGCTATAACGGCGTCCACTCTTCTGGGAAGGCTTTCCACTAGATGTTGGATCATTGCTATGAGGACTTGCTTCCATTCAGTCACAAGAGCATTAGTGAGGTCGGGCACTGATGTTGGGCGATTAGGTCTGGCTCGCAGTCGGCGTACCGATTCATCCCAAAGGTGTTCGATGGGTTTGAGGTCAGGGCTATGTGCAGGCTAGTCAAGTTCTTCCACACCGGTCTCGACAAACTATTTCTGTATGGACCTCGCTTTGTGCATGGGTACTGAAACAGGAAAGGGCCTTCCCCAAACTGTTACCATAAAGTCCGAAGCACAGAATCGTCTAGAATGTCATTGTATGCTGTAGCATTAAGATTTCCCTTCACTATAACTAAGGGACCTAGCAGGACATAGCCCGAATCATGAAAAACAGCCCCAGACAATTATTCCTCCTTCACCAAACTTTACACTTAGCACTATGCATTCGGGCTGGTAGAGTTCTCTTGGCATCCGCCGAACCCAGATTTGTCCTTTGGACTGGCAGATGGTGAAGCATGTTTCATCACTCCAGTGAATGTGTTTCCATTGCTCCAGTGAATGTGTTTCCATTGCTCCAGAGTCGAATGGCGGCAAACATTACACCACTCCAGCCGACGCTTGGCATTGCGCATTGTGATCTTAGGCTTGTGTGCGGTTGCTCGGCCATGGAAACCCATTTCATTTCATGAAGCTTCTGACAAACAATTATTGTGCTGATGTTGCTTCCAGAGGACAGAAGATTTTAATGCGCTACACTCTTCAGCACTCGGCTGTCTCATTCTGTGAGCTTGTGTGGCCTACCACTTCGCGGCTGAGCCGTTGTTGCTCCTAGACGTTTCCACTTTACAATAACTTATAGTAGACCGGGGTAGCTCTAGCAGGGCAGAAATTTGCCAAACTGACTTGTTGGAAAGGTGGTATCCTATGACAGTGCCATGTTGAAAGTCACTGAGCTCTTCAGGATGGTCCATTCTAATGCCAATGTTTGTCTATGGCGATTGCACGGCTGTGTGCTCAATTTTATACACCTGTCAGCAGTGAGTGTGGCTAAAATAGCCAAATCTACTCATTTGAAGGGGTGTCCACACACTTTTGGCCATATGGTTGTTAGGTTCCAATTTTGAGTAAATAACTCACGGACACTAGAGAAGCTTAACCAAGTTTAATTCTTCCCAAAGGGTTGTCACAGCTGTAATTCTGACAAAAAATAAACATTTCACACAAGCACTGATATTTAACTCTTTCTCCTAGGCTGAGTCTCCTCCTCTGCAACTGAACAGCCAATGCATTTCTGTTGCTAGACAGAACCTTATTGATATCTGTTCTTCCTCACTTCATCTAACCACTTCCTCTAACCATCTAACCATCTAACCAAAGTGCTCACTCTTCTCCAACTCAAGGCTGTCATGGTTATTGATACCAGGCTGTGTCTCTTCTCCTCCCAGAGGATCCCTGATGGCTAACAATAACATAATCACATAATGTAAACGTTATACATCACCCTCACTGACATTGTTAGGTTCTAAGATCTCCACCCGTCTTCCCTACACATTCCAAAGCCATCTGACTCCTACAGATAACCATTAACGTCTGATGTAAAAAACATTCTCTATCACCCCTCAGATACTATAGTATTACTTCTGATCTATCATGTCTCTAGTATAGCAATGTTCAAAGTTTCACCCAGAATCCAACATAGTTTATCTGCCTCTGACAACTGGCACTGTGCCTCGTTACTTTGTAACATTTGGCCAACGCGTTAGCTAGCACATTTTCGTGCACATTTCAAATTTCATAAATACTGATTCAACAACCACAAAACACCTAAGCTAGATGTAGAATTAGGTAGTGAAGACTTGCTCATGATTTTTTATATTTTTAGATTAGCTGCAGGTTTATAGTTTTGTGTCGGATTAACTCATTAAATTTTTGAATGTTATGACAGCATATTGTAGCCAAACTTCTTTTTAACTCTCCCGTTAGTGTTTGTGAGTTATCAGACAGATCAGAGCAGACAACCGTAACACTATCTGACATGAGACAATGAAGATCTACATCAAAAGTACACACCACAAAGCAAAATGCTTGAGAGCATTGTAATTGATCAAGTGCTAGTGAGATTTTTGTGCAAATGGAAGATCCCGATTGTAAAGTACATCGTTACAAGGCCTACTCTCTCCATAGACATAATCCACTAGCTCCTATTGAGTTCAGGGAGTTTGATCCAACCTTTGATGATCGTCAGCACCCCCTCCAAACCCTCACAAATAGGCCAATATACCCAATCACTTCAAGCTCATCATCTTGACTAGGTGATCCCCATATTGGCACTCGGATCTGGGAACGGAAAGGCTACATAGGGTAAAACGCATGCTGGAAATGAATGCATCCTTAATAAAATCCCATGGCTTGGAAATGAATGCATCCTTTATAAAATCCCATGGCTTGGAAATGAATGCATCCTTAATAAAATCCCATGGCTTGGAAATGAATGCATCCTTAATAAAATCCCATGGCTTGGAAATGAATGCATCCTTAATAAGATCCCATTGCTGGATGTAGGGATGGAATGGTGGGTGAATAAAAATGATCATGCCCCAGTCTTAGACTTTGACACTTATTGCATAGTCTCATCAGAAGTTTCAGTTGGTAGTTTTTACAGTTTATTTCAGCACCTATCAGACACCGACCATGTCAGACTGGCAAGTATACTTTTGGGTGAGTGTGCTCAAAGAAACAAAGGTAATACCAAAACATACTAGAAAGAAAATAAATAACGGAATACCATGTGTAAGAGAGAGGTTTGTTGTCTGATATGAGCCCAGCAGTAGATCTAGCAGCTGCATGAGAAGTGGTAATGCCTTAGTAAAGATATGTCCAGCCTCATTAGTAAGGTGTACGTAGCAGATTGAGGGCAATTTACCAGAAGCACTGCCCGGAAAGAGCATCCTTTGAGATAATAGTAACTCCATACTCCAAACCTGCATGGGATGCATCTCAGCTACTGATTAGATTGCTATCCACCTGGAAATTGGCATCAAACACATTCTGCATCCCAAATGGCACCCTATTCTCTATCTAATGCACTACTCAAAAGTAGTGCACTGTATAGGGAATAGTGTGCTATTTGGGATGGACTATTGGTCCCTCCCTCCCTTCATCAGGTTGAACTACTATGGACTATTGCCCTGACAAATATTACAAATTCAGCTCAAAAAATTGTTATTTCTATCCCCATTGATCAAACACGCCTGCTGCTTAGAACGTACAAATGAATAAATTAAGAATGACAATGTGCAAGAGGGGATGTTCTGGTCGTGCACGAGGAGAGAGGATTACGCCGTTGTTAACTTGGTTTTATGGGCAAATGTCACCAACCTTCCCACATAATAGTTTCCCCATTTAAACGTTTCTCAACCGTGTCGCGGTACCTTGTTTGGGCAATTTCAGGCCACATACCTACACAGAGACCTGTCAGGCAGATACCGGTAACACACAATGAGAATCAGCCTAAAAGTGACACGTGATGTGACAGCAAGGCAACAGCTTGGCAATTGTGCTTCTGGGGAAGAAGCTAGGCTAGGCAATGCTTTAGCTTCTACAGGGAAACTGGTTGGCTTGTAATTCTGGGCCATAGACAGAGTCTAAGAGAGAGAGAGTGGATATCTGGAGACACACGTGTGTTAAAACAAAGAGATGTTGAGTGAAGAATACAAACCCCAGCAGAACATGTCGGCGTCACAGAGCGAGTGTGCCTCTGCTCCTGTGTGACTTTCTGCCCAGGCACTGGAGAGAATGAGGAGGACCAGATATGGAATTAGTCTTCTTGTAAAACCGCAGAGAGAAAAGGTTACTGTGATTGCTTTCTAAAAATAGGCCTTTTGTGTTGTGGGCATAATGGATGCATATTTTGTTTAGCTAGCTGTCTCTGTCTGCCTACAGTATCTCCTACCTTTCCCTCTCCCTCTATTTATCTCTCTTTTGAGCATCCCACATGCCAAAAAAATCTATATTTACGAAGCTGCGTAGTCCCCTGCATGTTTGCCTTAACCTTCTCCCTCTGAATTAAGGCATGTATTAATCTGGAATTAATGAACCAGGTACTGTTATCAAGTGTTACCATATCACACTGAAATGAATACATTTCATGGTACAAGTGAGTTCCTTTTTCAATTGCGATATATTAGGAAAAATATGCAGCTGAAATGAAATATGAAAATGGCAGATCTGAAATGCATGGAAGTCATTAAACGTCACAGCTTTAGCTGAACGGCTTCCCAGAGTATGAGAGGAATCCACACTCTCCCTCTCTTTATGACAAATACTGCTTTCAAGTGAGGAAATATTTTGATATGTGGAGATCTTCCTTGGCCTGCGTCCCAAATAGCACCCTATTCCCTTCATAGTGAACTACTTTTCCTAGGAGAGCGATAGGGATGGAGTAGAGGGAAATAGAAAGGAATTAGATGGCGAAATAGGGAGTGAGAGAAGAGGGACGGAGAGAGAAAGAGAGGAGAGAGAGGGATGAGAGGGACAGAGAGAGAGCGGTGGAGAGAAGAGAGAGAGGGAGGGAGAGAAATAGAGAGGGAGAGAGAGCGAGGGAGGACAGAGAGAGATAGAGAGGGAGAGATGGGGAGAGAGAGGAAAAGAGACAGTATGTTTATTTATGACAGAGTGTTGGGGGGGTCATCTGTGCCGGGGAAGCCTGACGAAATGAAGTCAATAGGACTGAGTTACACTGTACTGTTGGAACTGTAGTGTGTGTGTGTGTGTGTGTGTGCCTGCAGGTGTGCGTGCCTGTGCGTCCATGTGTGTTTGGTCATGTTTATATTTAAACAGCAAAACGACAGCATCGAGTGCTATGTAAAGTTTACCTCTTTGAGGAATTACCCAAATTAGAGCTCCTCTGTTCTGATATAGTTATTCTATACTTCACTCTGGGAGCTGGATTCCTGAATTTCTGCCAGTTGCTGCCCCCCTCCCACCCCCACTGCAGTGAATTCCTCCTTTCCTACAACGTTTAAACCTGCTCATATTTTCTACTGGCAGTGTTTGACCCCCCATGACAGATACTTAACCCCCCCCGCTCTCTCTCTCTCTTTCTCTCTGTCCCCCATGTACTGACTGACACAAAACATACCTTGCACACATACAGTACACCCACAACACAGTTGTTCATAGACAAACATGATCAAATATACAGTACCGGTCAAAAGTTTGGACACACCTACTCATTCAAGGGTTTTTCTTTATTTTACAATGCTCTACATTGTAGTATCTCCTGTGAGCCCTCTCCGGCCTCTAGGTCGCCAGGCTGCTCGTTTATGGCGCCATCCTGTCACCAGCATTACGCGCATTTGCGCATAATGACATTCACCTGGACTCCACCACCTCCTTGATTACATGCCTTTTATATGTCACTCCCTTTGGTTTCTTTCCCAGTCGCCAGTCGCCATTGGCCCTGTATCTGTTTCATGTCGGTGCACTTTTTGGGTCACTTGTTTGTTTCATTTATTTCTTAAATGTATTCACTCCATGAAATTGCTTCCCGACTCTCAGCTTACAGTGGCTTGTGAAAGTATTCACCCCCCTTGGCATTTTTCCTATTTTGCTGCCTTACAACCTGGAATTTAAATTATTTTTGGGGGGGTGTGTATCATTGGATTTACACAACATGCCTACAACTTTGAAGATTATTTTATTTATTTATTGTGAAACAAACAAGAAATAAGACAGAAAAACAGAAAACTTGAGCGTGCATAACTATTCACCCCCCAAAGTCAATACTTTGTAGAGCATCCTTTTCCAGCAATTACAGCTGCAAGTCTCTTGGGGTATGTCTCTATAAGTTTGGCACATCTAGCCACTGGGATTTTTACCCATTCTTCAAGGCAAAACTCCTCCAGCTCCTTCAAGTTGGATGGGTTCTGCTGGTGTACCACAATGTTTAAGTCATACCACAGATTCTCAATTGGATTGAGGTCTGGGCTTTGACTAGGCCATTCCAAGACATTTAAATGTTTCCCTTTAAACCACTCGAGTGTTGCTTTAGCAGTATGCTTAGGGTTGTTGTCCTGCAGGAAGGTGAACCTCCATCCCAGTCTCAAATCTCTGGGAGACTGAAACAGGTTTCCCTCAAGAATTTCCCTGTATTAAGCCTCATCCATCATTCTTTCAATTCTGACCAGTTTCCTAGTCCCTGATGATAAAAAAAAACATCACCACAGCATGATGCTGCCACCACCATGCTTCACTGTGGGGATAGTGTTCTCTGGGTGATGAGAGGTGTTGGTTTTGCACCAGACATAGCGTTTTCCTTGATGACCAAAAAGCTCAATTTTAGTCTCATCTGACCAGAGTACCTTCTTCCATATGTTTGGGGAGTCTCCCACATGCCTTTTGGCGAACACCAAACATGTTTGCTTATTCTTTCTTTGAGCAATGGATTTTTTCTGTCCACTCTTCCGTAAAGCCCAGCTCTGTGGAGTGTACGGCTTAAAGTGGTCCCATGGACAGATACTGCAATCTCCTCTGTGGAGCTTAACAGCTCCTTCAGGGTTATCTTTGGTCTCTTTGTTGCCTCTCTGATTAATGCCTTCCTTGCCTGGTCTGTGAGTTTTTGTGGGTGGCCCTCTCTTGGCAGATTTGTTGTGGTGCTATATTCTTTCAATATTTTAATAATGGATTTAATGGTACTCTGTGGGATGTTCAAAGTTTGGGATATTTATTTATAACCCAACCATGATCTGTACTTCTCCACAACTTTGTCCCTGACCTGTTTGGAGAGCTCCTTGGTCTTCATGGTGCCGCTTGCTTGGTGGCGTCCCTTGCTTAGTGGTGTTGCAGACTCTGGGGCTTTCAGAACCAATGTATATATACTGAGATCATGTGACAGATCATGTGACACTTAGATTGCACACAGCTGGACTTTATTTAACTCATTATGTGGCTTCTGAAGGTGATTGGTTGCACCAGATCTTATTTAGGGGCTTCATATCAAAGGGGGTGAATGAACGCACCACTTTTCCCTTTGGAATATTTTAGATTTTTTTTTAGCAGGTATTTCTTTTCATTATGTCCATTACATGATATACAAATAAAAATCCACTTAAATGACAGGTTGTAATGCAGCAAAATAGGAAAAATGCACAGATGGATGAATACTTTTGCAAGACACTGTACTTTGTTACATGTAGAATAATAGTGAAGACATCAAAACGATGAAATAACACATATGGAATCATGTACTAACCAAAAAAGTGTTAAACATTCTAAATGTATTTTATATTTTATATTCTTCAATGTAGTCACACTTCACCTTGATGGATAGCTTTGCACACTCTTGTCATTCTCTCAGCCAGCTTCACCTGGAATGATCACGTTTCAGGGAAGACCCAGATGCAGACAAGGTCAAAGTAACAACAGTTTATTAATCAAACAGGGGCAGGCAAAAGGCAGGTCAAGGGCAGGCAGAGGTCTGTATTCCAGATAGGTGGGGCAAAGGTCGAGGACAGCAGGCAGGGTCAGGGCAGGCAGAGGTCTGTATTCCAGATAGGTGGGGCAAAGGTACAGGATGGCAGGCAGGCTCAGGGTCAGGGCAGGCAGAGGTCTGTATTCCAGATAGGTGGGGCAAAGGTCGAGGACAGCAGGCAGGGTCAGGGTCAGGGCAGGCAGAGGTCTGTATTCCAGATAGGTGGGGCAAAGGTCGAGGACAGCAGGCAGGGTCAGGGTCAGGGCAGGCAGAGGTCTGTATTCCAGATAGGTGGGGCAAAGGTACAGGATGGCAGGCAGGCTCAGGGTCAGGGCAGGCAGAGGTCTGTATTCCAAATACGTGGGGCAAAGGTACAGGATGGCAGGCAGGCTCAGGGTCAGGGCAGGCAAAGGTCAGTAATCCAGATACATGGGGCAAAGGTACAGGATGGCAGGCAGGCTCAGGGTCAGGGCAGGCAGCGGTCCGTAATCCAAATACGTGGGGCAAAAGTACAGGATGGCAGGCAGGCTCAGGGTCAGGGCAGGCACAGGTCAGTAATCCAGATACATGGGGCAAAGGTACAGGATGGCAGGCAGGCTCAGGGTCAGGGCAGGCAGCGGTCTGTATTCCAAATACGTGGGGCAAAGGTACAGGATGGCAGGCAGGCTCAGGGTCAGGGCAGGCAAAGGTCAGTAATCCAGATACATGGGGCAAAGGTACAGGATGGCAGGCAGGCTCAGGGTCAGGGCAGGCATAATGGTCAACACTGAGAAAACTAGGAAACAGGAACAATCGAGAGACAGGAGCAGAGGGGAAAACGCTGGTAGGCTTGACGAAACCAAACAAACTGTCAACAGACAAACAGAGAACACAGGTATTAATGCACAGGGGATAATGGAGAAGGTGGGCAACACCTGAAGGGGGGGTGGAGACAATCACAAAGACAGAGAGAGAGATCATCGGTTCACCTACTCTGTGTCTCAGGAAGACACGGCGGTTGGAACAAAAAATCTAAAATTTGGACTCATCAGACCAAAGGACAGATTTCCACCGGTCTAAAGTCCATTGCTCGTGTTTCTTGGCCCAAGCAAGTCTCTTCTTCTTATCGGTGTCCTTTAGTGGTGGTTTCTTTGCAGCAATTCGACCATGAAGGCCTGATTCACCCAGTCTCCTCTGAACAGTTGATGTTGACATGTGTCTGTTACTTGAACTCTGTGAGGTGCAATCTGAAGTGCAGTTAATTGACCATTTCTAAGGCTGGTAGCTCTAATGAACTTATCCTCTGCAACAAGGGCAGCAGGGTAGCCTAGTGGTTAGAGCGTTGGACTAGTAACCGAAAGGTTGCAAGTTCAAATCCCTGAGCTGACAAGGTACAAATCTGTCGTTCTGCCCCTGAACAGGCAGTTAACCCACTGTTCCTAGGCTGTCATTGAAAATAAGAATTTGTTCTTAACTGACTGGCCTAGTAAAATAAATGTAAAAAAACAGAGGTAAATCTGTGTCTTCCTTTCCTGTGGCAGTCCTAATGAGAGCCAGTTTCATCGTAGCACTTGATGGTTTTGCAACTGCACTTGAAGAAACTAAAGTAAAGTTCTTTACATTTTTCGGATTGACTGACCATGTCTTAAAGCAATGATGGATGTCATTTATTTTTGCTTATTTGAGTTGTTCTTGCCATAATATATAATTTTACCAAATTGGGCTATCTTCTGTATACCACGTCTACCTTGTCACAACACAACTGATTGGCTCAAATGCATTAAGAAGGAAAGAAATTCCACAAATGAACTTTTAATAAGGCACACCTGTTAATTGAAATGCATTCCAGGTGACTACCTCATGAAGCTGGTTGAGAGAATTCCAAGAGTGTGCAAAGCTGTCATCAAGGCAAGGGGTGGCTAATTTGTTACTACATGATTCCATGTGTTATTTCACAGTTTTGACATCTTCACTAATATTCTACATTTGAGAAAATAGTAAAAATAAAGAAAAACCTTTGAATGAGTAGCTGTGCCCAAACTTTTGACGGGTAGTGTGCATGCACACACACACCTACACACAGCCTGTATAAACACACACAGTCTCCTGAGAACAGACTTGCATAGAACTGAGCACCTCTCTACCATAATAGCAGCTGCTCTCTCTCTCTCTCTTGGATAGCATTGTGGGCAGGATGGATATCTTGGGCCCCGGAGGAATAGTATTTTATCATGGTCATGTAGTGCTTGGATCAAACGCTTACCAATGGGCTTTGGGTATCTCGGCATGTCAGTCTTATCACAGATCTTACTGCCACTGCGTGATCCATCGAGTCATTTTATACTCCAGATAGATGTTTAAGGCTTTTAATTTCCCCTCTGACATGATGCTAATGCCAGGTAGTGTGTAACTGCCTCCCACTTCCTGTGTCATTCCCATTGGCTTACTATGAAATAAAAGTTGTAAAAAGAAGTTGCATCTTAATTCTTTGAGTCTGGCTGGAGGAAAACATGAGAATTCATGTAGAGAAAAGAGAGGGGGAGAGCAGAGGGGAGGGGAGATGGAGAGGAGAGGAGAGGAGAGGAGAGGAGTGACTTACCAGTAAGAGCAGGACAGCAGTGTACTCAAGCAACAGCAGATCTAGAGTTAATGGATTTACTTTCAAAGAAAACACGTTTCCTCATTGTTCCCCTTCTCCATCTCTTATCTTCCTTATTAATCAAAAGCATATTTAGACAAACGCACAACCTTTAATGACATTATGATGCTGGGAGAAAGATAATGATTCAAACCTGAGGTTATTTATTTATGTTTGTATCGCGTTTATTCCATAAGGTGACATTCATTAAGGAATCGGTCCCTGTTCAAACATGAAGTACCATGAGGATGTGCAATCCAATAACAAGGCCCACACTTTGTCAATACTCCCTCATCAAGGGCATTGAAATAATGGGATTAGCAGCAGCAATAAAATATCAACAGCATGCTTCCATAATCTATGTTGAATCTCTCCAACGATGAAGGTGACTTTACGGTGCTCGCCATGTTGGAACGAGGGAGGCACAGGCCTGTAATGCAGATAGAGACGGGCATCGTTTGTGGCGATGTTTCAGAGCTTGGCTTGACTCGGGACGTTTCTCTCTAGTTGTTGTTTCATTATAGGTGCTGGACTAAAGGAAATACATAGTACCATATGAAATAGTACAACATTAAGTACAACATTAAGGAAAACCTTTTAATGTTTTCTGTGTTTTTATGGTATTAAAATGCCACGTCCCTACACTGCTTGAGTATTTCTCATCAGGTATACAGTACCTATACCTATATGCTCTATTGAGGTGTAATCTACCTACTCTGTTCCCTGCCTACTTGTGTGTGCCTCCCTGGTTCTTTGCATAGTGTGATTTAGTAGGTTCCATAGTGCAATGAATCAAACACACAGTTCCTGTCGTGTAGCCATCCATCACACATTACTCTCTCAGCAAATGAAAGCTGACCTCATTGTGCTACTGCCTTATTAGCCATGGGGGTTAGGGTGTGGCGGGGTGGAGATGACCCCAAGGTGACACCTCACCGGACACTTATCCCACCCACCCCTATATGACAGATGAACGCATACCATCCATAGCATTGTCTGGTCATGAGTATTGACATTGGACAAATACATTCAGATGAGAAGGAGTGTGCTGAGCATCTTCTGAGTGAGTGGAACAGCTTGAGTCATGAATGTGAGTTATGGTCTTGGTAGTATACAGTGCCTTGCGAAAGTATTCGGCCCCCTTGAACTTTGCGACGTTTTGCCACATTTCAGGCTTCAAACAAAGATATAAAATTGTATTTTTTGTGAAGAATCAACAACAAGTGGGACACAATCATGAGGTGGAACGACATTTATTGGATATTTCAAACTTTTTTAACAAATCAAAAACTGAAAAATTGGGCGTGCAAAATTATTCAGCCCCCTTAAGTTAATACTTTGTAGCGCCACCTTTTGCTGTGATTACAGCTGTAAGTCGCTCGTATTTGGCTCCATCCATCTTCCCATCAATTTTAACCATCTTCCCTGTCCCTGCTGAAGAAAAGCAGGCCCAAACCATGATGCTGCCACCACCATGTTTGACAGTGGGGATGGTGTGTTCATTGTGATGAGCTGTGTTGCTTTTACGCCAAACATAACGTTTTGCATTGTTGCCAAAAGTTCAATTTTGGTTTCATCTGACCAGAGCACCTTCTTCCACATGTTTGGTGTGTCTCCCAGGTGGCTTGTGGCAAACTTTAAACGACACTTTTTATGGATATCTTTAAGAAATGGCTTTCTTCTTGCCACTCTTCCATAAAGGCCAGATTTGTGCAATATACGACTGATTGTTGTCCTATGGACAGAGTCTCCCACCTCAGCTGTAGATCTCTGCAGTTCATCCAGAGTGATCATGGGCCTCTTGGCTGCATCTCTGATCAGTCTTCTCCTTGTATGAGCTGAAAGTTTAGAGGGACGGCCAGGTCTTGGTAGATTTGCAGTGGTCTGATACTCCTTCCATTTCAATATTATCGCTTGCACAGTGCTCCTTGGGATGTTTAAGGCTTGGGAAATCTTTTTGTATCCAAATCCGGCTTTAAACTTCTTCACAACAGTATCTCGCACCTGCCTGGTGTGTTCCTTGTTCTTCATGATGCCCTCTGCGCTTTTAACGGACCTCTGAGACTAGCACAGTGCAGGTGCATTTATACAGAGACATGATTACACACAGGTGGATTGTATTTATCATCATTAGTCATTTCGGTCAACATTGGATCATTCAGAGATCCTCACTGAACTTCTGGAGAGAGTTTGCTGCACTGAAAGTAAAGGGGCTGAATAATTTTGCACGCCCAATTTTTCAGTTTTTGATTTGTTAAAAAAGTTTTAAATATCCAATAAATGTTGTTCCACTTCATGATTGTGTCCCACTTGTTGTTGATACTCCACAAAAAAATACAGTTTTATATCTTTATGTTTGAAACTGAAATGTGGCAAAAGGTCGCAAAGTTCAAGGGGGCCGAATACTTTCGCAAGGCACTGTAAATGCTGAAGATGCAGGCATCTTGACTTGATTGATGTGCTATCCCTCAGTAGATCCTTCCATGATGGTATCCCTCAGTAGATCCTTCCATGATGCTATCCCTCAGTAGATCCTTCCATGATGCTATCCCTCAGTAGATCCTTCCATGATGCTATCCCTCAGTAGATCCTTCCATGATGCTATCCCTCAGTAGATCCTTCCATGATGGTATCCCTCAGTAGATCATTCCATGATGCTATCCCTCAGTAGATCATTCCATGATGCTATCCCTCAGTAGATCCTTCCATGATGGTATCCCTCAGTAGATAATTCCATGATGCTATCCCTCAGTAGATTCTTCCATGATGCTATCCCTCAGTAGATCCTTCCATGATGCTATCACTCAGTAGATCCTTCCATGATGCTATCCCTCAGTAGATCCTTCCATGATGCTATCCCTCAGTAGATCCTTCCATGATGCTATCCCTCAGTAGATCCTTCCATGATGCTATCCCTCAGTAGATCCTTCCATGATGCTATCCCTCAGTAGATCCTTCCATGATGCTATCCCTCAGTAGATCCTTCCATGATGCTATCCCTCAGTAGATCCTTCCATGATGCTATCCCTCAGGTGATCCTTCCATGATGCTATCCCTCAGTAGATCCTTCCATGATGCTATCCCTCAGTAGATCCTTCCATGATGCTATCCCTCAGTAGATCCTTCCATGATGCTATCCCTCAGTAGATCCTTCCATGATGCTATCCCTCAGTAGATCCTTCCATGATGCTATCCCTCAGTAGATCCTTCCATGATGCTATCCCTCAGTAGATCCTTCCATGATGCTATCCCTCAGTAGATCCTTCCATGATGCTATCCCTCCGGTGATCCTTCCATGATGCTATCCCTCAGTAGATCCTTCCATGATGCTATCCGTCAGTAGATCCTTCCATGATGCTATCCCTCAGTAGATCCTTCCATGATGCTATGCCCAGTACGTCCTATGGTAAAGAAGAGGCATGGCTTGCCTTGTTGTGAAACCATTTTTATAATACTGACAGGAGAAAATGGTCACATTGGCCAGGGTCTGGTTCAATGTTAACTTAAGGGAATACATTTCCAAAATATGATTTATAATCTATATTGTTTTGCGTTGTTTTAATGCCTCTGTTTTGCAATTATACATAGAGTAGCTGATCATCAATAAAAGCTAAAAGACAGTGAGTTATCTTGATTGTAAAGATGCTGAATTACATTGCCAGGCATGATGTGTCATCTTCCATAGATTTCCATTTGAACAAAAGACGCTCCTGTTACTGTACTGATGAACATCTTAATCCATTATGATGAATGTTTTGACAGCAGCTGAACCGAGAAACCTGATTTTACCACATGATATAGAAGGGGTGATCTATCTCATTTGCATACTGATGTGTAAATGAGAGCATGAAGATGCTTTCAGAATATGTCCCTTCTCTCTGAACAACCGTATGCTCAGTGGCAAAGTGGACACCTTTGCGGTAGCCAATCGTATTGTGCCTCATCTACAGCAAATTAACACAAAAATGTTTTTTCAAATGGTCCTTTACCTCAAACCTTATACTTACTTTCAGAGCTTAACAATCGGCAGTCCAATCGCATCATACAGTGTCTCTCATCACCTAGTCTGCTTTAGCAGATAGACGCCTCATCAGGCCTCTGAATGGGGTTATCCAGCACAGTTCATGAGGGGTGCTCAGGACTGTTTGCTGTACAGTGTAATTACTTTAGGTTAGGATGGATCAGGCTATCAGTCAGAGTCAAAGCTAAGCCCCTAATTAGGTAATTAACAGATGATGTGGAGGGGATCACTTGTTCCATGCTTGGAGATTGATGGGGAGGTTAAGAGCGATACATCCTTGACCAACTCCATTGCCATTATTAAGTGGGGCTGTGGAGAAAGTATAGCAGGTCTGTTTGTGTTCTCTTGCCAACACCTATGGTTATTGTCATGCCAGGACTAAAGGAGTTGGCAGGACAGCACAAATAGATCTTGAAGCAGGCTAGGGCTAAATAGTGGTGGTTATTGAGTGAGCTGGTACTAAGCTCACTCTGCTTCAGGAGACACCCAGCCGGGCAAATGTGCCAAAAACTAACCTAATGTAGTGTAACTCTGAGCATGAGGTTATGGAGGGCTGCTATGTGGTTCATTAGGATGACCATGATATTAATTATTATAGAGGGCTGCTATGTGGTTCATTAGGATGACCATGATAAGAGTTACTTTGAATGAGTAGGTAGGTAAGTGAACCCCCCCCCCCATACGCGTGGCAAGGGGATTGACGTCCCCATGTGCTAATTGCAGTGGATGCTTAACTCAGTAACAGATTAAGTGCCAAATATTATACAATAGCATACGGTTTTTCAGAGGAAAGTGCCATCTTCAGAAAGCATCGACATGCTCTCGATTACTTATCAGTATGCAAATGAGAGAGATCATCCCATCTATATTTCTCGGTTCAGTGCCCCCCCCCCCCCCCCCCCCGACCCTCCCAGTGCTGCTAAAATAAAAATAAATAGGAGCCTAAAGGAAGAGGCGCCTGCTGCGCTTTTTGACGAATGTGACACTCTCTGCTGTGCCTCACTGGCTGACGCACTGTCCTAGGGTCCCCTAGGTGCCAAATAATAAATTACAGTAATAGGGTTGAGCTATTCAAAGCCTTCACACCACAGAGGGACATTTCTCTAATTGATTGCTTGATTATAATTTGATATGGATCGTGGTGTTGATTATCAATGGAGGGGTCATGGTTCCTGTGATTGCGAAGTTTTAAGCACTAATTATCTTATTAAGGGGAGTAGATTATCGTATACAGTGGGCGCTGGTGCTGGCGGTGGCATTAGGGCTGCTCCCCCTCAGCAGCTGGGCCAAGTTGTCTCCTCTTACCTGACTGAAGACCGATTACTCATTCTTGGCTAGATGTGTTCTTATCACTAAGGGTGGGTTGTGTTAGATACAACCAAGCAAATTTTGAACAGAATAGGCCATTCAAGGCCCATCAATGCTCCTCTTGTTTCCTATTCCTTGTATTCCAGTAAATTCCTCCACCCTGGTGTTGAAGGCTCCGAGGAATTTACGCCCTGCTTTATTTGCCACTGCATCAATCCAGTGCTGTTATACAAGGTTCCATCCACAGTAGTTGTGGTTTTACTGGTGTCCTCTTTGGGACCTCTGAGCTATGGCTTGGTACGCTCGCTTCAGTCATTGCTGCCTGACTTGGCTTTGTTTTGACATGAAACATTTGTGTCAGATATCCCCAAGCAGACCTGTGATGAATTGCACAGCTAGGTAGCAGATGATTTGGTCTGGAATAGCTGTCCCTGTCCCTGTATTTATATCACTGTCGTACGTGGCTCCCTGCATCATTGAAACTGATGAGATTCGACATTCCCTTTGTGGAACATTGCAATTCATTTCATACTGAAGCTCCTTACTGGATAGAACTCTCTGGCCATAGTTGTATGCTGTCGACTTTTGGATTTCTGGAGGCTAGTGTTTTCTATATGTCCTTGTGCAACACTGACTGGGAGAAGAGATCTGCAGTGAAGCACTAGAGACGACTGTCAAAACTGTAGAGGAGTGTTGAATCTTCACACACCCACACAAGATGACACGACGTCACATCATCCAAGGAGAATACATTGTGTTGTCAATAGGGCTCTGAGATGCACCTCCTCAAGCAGAGCACCAATTATTTAAGGTATTTTCTTGCCAAGTTGTAATTTAGATCTTGGAGACATGCACACACATCAGAACTAGACTGGGACATGTGCTGCATTCGTTCTGTCACTGTTTGAGTGATGACACACCTGAATTAGTTTCCGAGTTGTATTTTTTAAATCCTAATTATTGAGCTGCCAGAACCACAAGGTACTCCGAGTGGAAGAGATCAGAAAGTTGAAATGGGCTTGTTTCTCTGAGACCTGAGGAGGATAACAAATGTGTTTTCATGCAATTATTTGTTTAAATTGTCAGGGAGGGCTGACATTTTCCCACCTCTTGAGAGAGAACAACAACAGCCTAGTTGGCAACACTAACTTCTGAAACTGTCCTGGCATCCAAAAGCATCCACCCGAGACACAGGAGCCTGCCTCAACATATTCAGCATTACGGAATTTTGTTCAACTGTTTAATTGATGGTCAATAGATAACTAAATTACTGTTTTGTTTAAAACAATTATTTGATTACAATGAATGGTGACTAAATCAGCTTTATTCACGTCACAAATGTCCTCCTGTTGGTCCCAGTCATAATGGCTCCCTGTATTGTTTAAGGCTTTGTCTTGTCTGTTCAGGTGTGAATGCTGTTGTATTCTGGCTCTCCACTGTCTCCTTGTTAATTCCTGGCTACCACTTATTTAAACCGCCTACCGCTCCACTAACTCCTAATTGGGCCAAATGTCAACAATTTATTAGTGATGGAAAAACAGCTGATAAAAGTTTATTGGGATGGATGGAAAATATGTGGCCTAAATTAACGTCATGCTTGTTAAGGCCAAAGTGCTCGTTTGCTTGTTAAGGCCAAAATGCTCCAACCTTGCAGCCAGTACAGTAAAGAGTGAACTCAGGCGCTACAGGAGAGTATACCAACCGCCACAAAGGGATTTAAAGAAAACAAATGAATAGTTGGGCACTGCAACCATTTGCAGTGCATGACATACCACATATGTGAAGGTGTATTGAAGGTACATGTAGGTGTAAACCTAATTCTAGGTCAGGAGCTATACTACATTATAAACTGGTTCGAGCACTGAATGCTGATTGGCTGACAGCCGTGGTATACCACGGGCATGACAAACCATTTATTTTTAATGCCCTAATTACAGTTTATAATAGCAATAAGGCACGTTGGAGGTTTATACCACGGCTAAGGGCTGTATCCAGGGACTCCGCATTGCGTCGTGCAGAAGAACAGCCCTTAGCCGTGGTATATTGGCCATATACCACAACTCCTTTTGCCTTATTGCTTAATTATAAACTGGGTGGTTCGAGCCCTGAATGCTGATTGACTGACAGCTGTGTTATATCAGACCGTATACCATGGGTATGACAAAACATTTACTACAGTATACCAACCACCATAAAGGGCTTTAAAGAGGAATAAAGTAATGGTCTGTCACTGCATCCAGTTGTATGACGAGCCGAAGGTGGAGGCGAACTGTACATGTAGCTCTTTTTTTTGCGTGGTCACCAGTTGTAGCCACCTGCCCATGCTTTGCGTTTGCCAACAATCTTTTGTGTAACACTGTCCCCTTAGAGAGGTAGAGGTGCTTTAATCTCTCTGCCTCAACCTCATCATTTCTCTTTATTGTTTCCTCTCCCATCCTCCCATCAATACAGCATCCATTTGAGGCTTGTCTCCATCTCTCATAATAAAACATCCCTCTTTCAAAGGCTATTTTCTATGGGTCCACATAAGAGGTTTTTGATTTATTAGATCTTAGGGTCCCTGTGGGTTCCTGTCCCTAGACCCCCCCCCCCCCCCCACACACACACACACACACACACTCCCAGTGCTGCTCACTCAATGCGGCTCAATAACCTTATTCCATGGAAAGCCTCTCTTGCCTGTCACACAGTAAGGATTACATGCCATTTCCACTTGTCGCACATCCAGAAAGCCAGTCTGCTCCTTGAATGAATGTGCGAAAACTAGTCGATGGGTCAAATGAATGCAAAAATAAAAGATAAACAACTACTTCATCGGTAAACACCACCAGCAGGACCCGGCAGTGGAAGGAAAGATGGAGTTTGTTTTTAGTGGCAGGCAGACTTTTTCAAGAAGAAGAAAAGCAGCCTGGCTGGCATAGAGAACAGTGATGTTCTCTTGGCTACCGTTTTCAATGTGGAACATGTCGGGAGTAACAGAGCACCAAGTATGGACCATCTATAATGTTTTGTCCCCTTTGAGGCATAACAAACAGAGAAGCACTTATGATAAACACTACAACAAAACATTGTTTAGAGCGAATATCACTGGTTATTATCTTTTGCGTGAGGGATCGTAAGTCTGAAGGGGTCAGGGAGAACAGCCTAATGGTGGATGTACTTCTTCTAAATGTGCCAGTATACCGTTCACACTCTCACAGCAGGAGGAGTTTGCATATTTTCTGGGCTGCTAAAGGAATTCTTCTGTTAGACTCATGGCCAGTGGGGAGAAAGACTTCTCAATTCTTCACATCTAGACTTTTCCCATGTTATGACTAGGATGGAACACTGTTTGAGCAGGGAACATGAACAATTTAAGTAAAACAGAGAGCCCATGGCAACGTATACATTGAGTGTACAAAATATTAGGAACACCTGATCTTTCTATGACATAGACTGACCAGGTGAACCTAGGTGAAAACTATGATCCCTTATTGATCTCACTTATTTATGTTAATTCCACTTCAATCACTGTAGATGAAGGGGAGGAGTCAGGTTAGAAAATGACTTTTAAGCCTTGAGACAATTGAGACATGGATTGTGTTTGTATTCAGAGGGTGAATGGGCAAACATTTAAGTGCCTTTGAACAAGGTATGGTACTAGGTGCCAGGCGCACTAGTTTGAGTATGACAAGAACTGCAACATTGCTTGGTTTTTCATGTTCAACAGTTTCCCGTGTGTATCAAGAATGATCCACCACCATAAGGGCATCCAGCCAGAGACCATCCACTGGTATTTTCTACAAGAAATCTGCCTCCAGAAATAAAAGCTTCTCCCAAGTGGGTGTGACACCTACTCCCGTTGCCTGCTGCACTGCTGCTTGGATTCCAACTAGCGATTTGTTCATCGTCTGCCCTGCCTTGGCTCCACCTGTCTGGCACAGGTACCCCCACCGCACTCCCCCCTCGCTCCCGGGCTTTCACTCGCCTCCAGCACACAGGCACTGTTGGGGCGAGTGACTCTGAACTTACAATGGCTAGCCCCAAGTCATTCTATATTTGTTCTTGTGCATTTTGCTATTTCCTATTTGCCTCATGACTCCTGCATGCTTTGTTGGCTATGAACTTTCTTGTTTACCCAACCGTGGGACAGACTATGTTTGTTCCCACACTCAGGACTGTGACTCTCTATCGGTTACATAGGCTCATGGCCTCCCATCCTTTTTTAGCCACCTCTCGCCGGCTTTGCATTCATATTACCTGATGAAATTGCTGTACAATATGATCTTGTTGCTATCTAATGCACATTCAGATAAATCAGTACTGCAGAGCTCTCCATGTCCTCTGCCGTGCCTTGATTGTATTACTGTTGATGATATCTGGAAATGTGCATGTACACCCTGGCCCATCTACTGTTGTTAGCCCAGTAGATCTGCTTCACGGATTTCTGCTCTCGTAAAAGCCTGGGTTTTCTGCACGTTAACACTAGAAGCTTATTACCTTAAATGGATCAATTGAAAGTGTGGGTTCACAGCTCCAATCCAGATATGTTGGTCATTATTGAGACATGGTTAAGGAAGAGTGTTTTGAACACTGATGTTAACCTTTCTGGTTAAACCTTTTTTGGCAAGACCGATCTTCCAAAGCTGGAGAAGCGGCAATCTTTAATGAAGGATTACTTTGAGTGCTCGGTTGTCTCCACCAACTCTGTCCCCCAAAAATGAGATTTTCTTGTTTTAAGCATTACACTTTCAAATAGCTCTTTGATGACTGTTGCTGGGTGTTATTGTCCCCCATCAGCACCGGCCTGTATCCTACCTGCCATAAGCTCTCTCCTGGCCACTTACACTAAGTCTGAATTTGTCCTGCTAGGTGACCTAAACTGGGACATTCTTAAACCACCTGACCAAGTCCTAAAGCAATCTTTCTCAGATTATTACCAGTCCTACAAGGTATGACTCCAAGCACCCAGGAAAGGCTAATCTCCTCGATGTTATCCTCACAAATAATCCTGATTGGTATCAGTCTGGTGTTTTCTGTATTGACCTTAGTGATCACTGTTTTACAGACTGTGTTCGTAATGGCTGCTCAATGAAACTACCTGCCTGATTTGTCATAGATGCTTGGTAAAAAACCTTAACGAGCAAGCCTTATTTCATGATCTAGCCTATGTAAATTGGTATAGAATCAGCTTGATCCCCTCTGTCGAAGACGCTTGGACCTTCTTTTTGATATTTTCAGTGGTATTGTTAACAAACATGCCCCCATAAAGAAAATTAGAATTAAAAACAGGTTGAGCCCCTGGTTCGACCGTGATCTTGCAGAGTTACTCCTTCTCAAGAATTGCATTTCAAATCAAATCAAATCAAATGTTATTTGTCACATACACATGGTTAGCAGATGTTAATGCGAGTGTAGCGAAATGCTTGTGCTTCTAGTTCCGACAATGCAGTAATAACGAACAAGTAATCTAACTAACAATTCCAAACAACTACTGTCTTATACACAGTGTAAGGGGATAAAGAATATGTACATAAGGATATATGAATGAGTGATGGTACAGAGCAGCATAGGCAAGATACAGTAGATGATATCGAGTACAGTATAACATATGAGATGAGTATGTAAACAAAGTGGCATAGTTAAAGTGGCTAGTGATACATGTATTACATAAGGATGCCGTCGATGATATAGAGTACAGTATATACGTATGCATATGAGATTAATAATGTAGGGTAAGTAACATTATATAAGGTAGCATTGTTTAAAGTGGCTAGTGATATATTTCCATAATTTTCCATCAATTCCCATTATTAAAGTGGCTGGAGTTGAGTCAGTGTCATTGACAGTGTGTTGGCAGCAGCCACTCAATGTTAGTGGTGGCTGTTTAACAGTCTGATGGCCTTGAGATAGAAGCTGTTTTTCAGTCTCTCGGTCCCAGCTTTGATGCACCTGTACTGACCACGCCTTCTGGATGACAGCGGGGTGAACAGGCAGTGGCTCGGGTGGTTGATGTCCTTGATGATCTTTATGGCCTTCCTGTAGCATCGGGTGGTGTAGGTGTCCTGGAGGGCAGGTAGTTTGCCCCTGGTGATGCGTTGTGCAGACCTCACTACCCTCTGGAGAGCCTTACGGTTGAGGGCGGTGCAGTTGCCATACCAGGCCATACCAGGCGGCCTGATACATTTGGTGAAGGCTCGGCACACGCATACTCAGGCTGACTGTCTCTCGTTCAAACAAATGAGAAATAAGTGCACTCAAGCTATCCAGAAGGACAAAGTTAGTTACTTTAAGGAGCAGTTCCCTCTCTGTATGTCTAACCCCAAGAAGTTCTGGAAAATGGTTAAAGACCTGGAGAATAAACCCTCCTCCTCACAGCTGCTCATGTCCCCTAAAGTTGATGATGTGGTTGTTACTGACAAGAAGCACATGGCTGAGCTCTTTAATCACCACTTCATTAAGCCCTGATTCCTATTTGACTCAGCCATGCATCATTGCCCGTCCAACATTTCCTCATCTCCCACCCCTTCTAATGCGACTAGCCCTGATGCTCCTCCCTCCTTTTCCCCTTCCCAGTACAACGTTTCTCCCTGCAGACGGTCACTGAGTGCAAGGTGCTAAAGGAGTTCCTTAAACTTGACACCAAAAAATCATCTGGGTCAGATGGTTTAGACCCTTGCTTCCTTAAGGTTGCTGCCCCTATCATTGCCAAGCCTATCTCTAACCTTTTTAACTTGTTTCTCCTCTTGTTGTTTGGAAGGCAGCCACGGTTTATAGTATTCTCTCTGGTATGCAATCTGTTTTCTGCCCAGGTTATGGATGTATCACTGCAACCTTAAAGGTCCTCAATGATGTCACCATTGCCATTGATTCTAAGCAATGTTGTGCTGCTATTTTTATTGGCCTAAGCTTTTGATACGGTAGACCACTACATACTTGCTAAGGAGTATTGGTGTCTCTGAGGGGTCTTTGTCCTGGTTTGCTACCTCTCTCAGAGTGTGCAGTGTATAAAGTCAGAACATCTGCTGTCTCAGCCACTGCCTGTCACCAAGGGTGTACCCCAAGGCTCGATCCTAGGCCCCACGCTCTTCTCAATGTTCATCAATAACATAGCTCAGGCAGTAGGAAGCTCTCTCATCCATTCATATGCAGATGATACAGTCTTATACTCACTTGGACCCTCCTCGGATTTTGTGTTAAACGCTCTCCAACAAAGCTTTATTAGTGTCCAACAAGCTTTCTCTGCCCTTAATCTTGTTCTGAACATCTCCAAAACAAAGGTCATGTGGTTTGGTAAGAAGAATGCTCCTCTCCCTACAGGTGTGATTAAAACCTCTGAGGGTTTAAAGCTTGAGGTAATCACCTCATAGAAGTAGTGGGGAGAATGGCTAGACGGTACACTGTCCTCCCATATCAAAGCTGCAGGCTAAAGTTAAATCTAGACTTGGTTTCCTCTATCGTAATTGCTCTTCTTTCACCCAAAACATAGCTCTCTCAGGATATACTGTCCACATCCATACAGCCATCTGAGTTCTCAGTACATCGTGCAGACAGAAATAAAGAACTCTCCGGGAAGAAGTAAGGTGGGGTGTATGTTTCATGATTAACTACTCATGGTGTGATTGTGATAACATACAGCAACTGAAGTCCTTTTGTTCATCTGACCTAGAATACCTCACAATCAAATGCCGACCGTATTACCTCCCAAGAGAAGTCTCTTCGGTTATAATCACAGCCGTGAATATTCCCCCTCAAGTCGATACCACGATGGCCCTCAAAGAACTACACTGGACATTAGGCAAACTGGAAACCACATATCCTGAGGCCGCATTTATTGTAGCTGGGGATTTTAACAAAGCAAATTTGAGGAAAACTCTACTGAAGTTCTACCATCACTTTGAATGTAGTACTCACGCTGGTAAAGCATTGGACCACTGCTACTCAATCTTTTCAAAATGCCTACAAGGCCATCCCTTTGGCAAATTTGATCATGACTCCATTTTGCTCCCTTTCTATAGGCAGAAACTCAAACAGGAAGTACCCGTGCTAAGGTCTATTCAACACTGGTCTGACCAATCGGAATCCATGATCAAGATTGTTTTGATCAAGTGGACTGGGATATGTTCTGGGTAACCTCTGAGAATAGCATCTACGAATACATCAGGAAGTGTATAAGAGATGTTGTACCCACTGTGACTATTAAAACCTACCCAAACCAGAAACTGTGGATAGATGGCAGCATTTGCTCAAAACTGAAAGCGCGAACCACCGCATTTAACCATGGCAAGGTGACTGGGGAATATGGCCAAATGCAGTTATTCCCTCCGTAAGGCAAAATGTCAGTACAGAGACAAAGTGGAGACGCAATTCAACGGGTCAGACACGAGACGTATGTGGCAGGGTCTACAGACAATCACGGACAACAAAGGGAAAACCAGCCACGTCACAGACACCGACGTCTTGCTTCCGGACAAGCTAACACCTTCTTCGCCCGCTTTGAGGATAACACAGTGCCACCTACGCAGCCCGCTACCAAGGACTTTGGGCTCTCCTTCTCCGTGGTCGACGTGTATAAGACATTTAAGCATGTTAACCCTCGCCAGGCTGCCGGTCCAGACGGTATCCCTAACCACGTCCTCAGAGACCAGCTGGCTGGAGTGTTTACAGACATATTAATTATCTCCCTATCCCAGTCTGCTTTCCCCTCTTCAAGATGTCCACCATTGTTCCTGTACCCAACAGTACAAAGGTAACTGAACTAAATTACTATTGCCACGTAGCACTCACTTCTGTCATCTTGAAGTGATTTGAAAAGTTAGTTAACCTCTCTAGGGTATGTGGGACGCTAGCGTTCCATCTGGCCAACATCCAGTGAGGTTGCAGGGTGCCAAATTCAATTACAGAAATGCTCATTATAAAAATTCTGAAAAAAAAACCTATTTTACATAGGTTTAAAATTAACTTCTTGTTAAACCAACCACACTGTCATATTTATAAAATGCTTTTCGGCGAAAGCAAACCTAGCCCAGAACATACCTAGCCCAGAACATAGCCCAGTTGACAAATTATTACAAAAACAGAAATAGAGATAAAATTAATCCCTTACCTTTGATGATCTTTATATGGTGGCAATCAGAAGACATTCATTTACTCAATAAATGTTCCTTTTGTTCAATGAAGTCTCTTTATATCCAAAAATCTCTGTTTTGTTAGCGCGTTTTCTTCAGTAATCCACAGGCTCAAACTCAGTCAAAACAATCAGACAAAAAAATCCAAATTGTATCCGTAAAGTTCATAGAAACATGTCAAACGATGTTTATATTCAATCCTCAGGTTGTTTTTTTAGCCTAAATGATCTATAATATTTAAACCGGACAATAACGTCGTCAATATAAAAGGTAAACAAGAAATGCACATGCGCCTGAAAAAACTCTGCATCACGTTAGGGTCCACTCGTTCAGACTGGTCTTACTCCCTCATTTATAAGAATACAAGCCTGAAATGATTTCTAAAGACTTTTGACATCTAGCGGAAGGCATAGGAACTGCAAATGAAGTCCTAAGTCAATGGATACTGTAATGGCATTGAATAGAAAACTACAAAACAAAAACAACTTCCTGAATGGATTTTTCTCAGGTTTTTGCCTGCTAAATCAATTCTGTTATACTCACAGAGACTATGTTAACAGTTTTGGAAACTTTAGAGTGTTTTCTATCCAATCTACCAGTTAAATGCATATCATATCTTCTGGGCCCGAGTAGCAGGCCGTTTAATTTGGACATGCTTTTCATCCAAAATTCCGAATGCTGCCTCCTACCCTAGAGAGGTTAAGGATCATATCACCTCTACCGTACTTGACACCCTAGACCCACTTCAATTTGCTTACCACCCCTATAGATCCACAGACTATGCAATCGCCTTCACACTGCACACTGCCCTATCCCATCTGGACAAGAGGAATACCTATGTAAGAATGCTGTTCATTGACTATGGCTCAACATTCTACACCATAGTTCCCTCCAAACTCAACATTAACTTCGGGGCCCTGGGTCTGAACCCTGCCCTTTGCAACTCGGTCCTGGACTTCCAGGCAGGCAGTCCCAAGGTGGTGAAGGTAGGAAACAACACCTCAACTTCGATGATCCTCAACACAGGGGCCCCACAAGGGTGTGTTATCAAACCTCTCCTGTACTCCATGTTCACCCATGACTGTGTGGCCACTCAATCATCAAGTTTGCAGACGACACAACAGTAGTAGGCTTGATTACCAACAATGATGAGACAGCCTACAGGGAGGAGATGGGGGTCCTGAGACAGTGGTGCCAGTAAAATAACCTCTCACTCAACATCAACAAAACAAATGAGCTGATCGTGGACTTCAGGAAACAGCAGAGGGAGTAAGCCCCTATCCTCATTGATGGGACTGCAGTGGAGAAGGTGGAAAGCTTCAAGTTCCTCGGTGTACACATCACTGAAGATTTGAAATGGTCCACCCATACAGTGGTGAAAAAGACGCAACAGAACCTGGTATCACCACCTGAGCCACAGCCTGTTCCCCCCACTATCATACAGAAGGCGAGGTCAGTACAGGTACATCAAAGCTGGGACAGAGAGACTGAAAAACAGCTTCTATCTCAAGGCCTTCAGACTGTTACATAGCCATCACTAGCTGGCTTCCACCTGGTTACGCAACCCTGCACCTCATAGGCTACTGCCCTATAGACAAAGACTTGGAATCACTGGCCACTTTAATAATGGAACTGTAGTCACTTTAATTATGTTTAAGTAATATTTACATACTGCTTTACTCATATATATACTGTATTCTATTCTACTGTATTTTAGTCAATGTCTCGATCTAATATTTATATATTTCTTAATTCCATTCTTTTGCTTTTAGATTTGTGTGTATTCTTGTGAATAGTTTTTCGTTAATACTGCACTGTTGGAGCTAGCAACAAAAGCATTTCTCTACACCTGCAATAATCTGCTAAGTATGTGTATGTGACGAATAAAATTTGATTTGATATATGATTTCGATTCCCATTTCTTTGTAAAACACATGGTGGGTGCTCTTTGGCAAATGATCTATATGTATTACATTATTTGAATAACTCCAAAGTGCGGAGTCTACATTTGGCAGATAAAAAAAGCCTCCCAAACTCTAACATTTGAAACTTGATAACAAACCCATCTCCTTCTATTTCTTTGTGGCCTAAAATAGGTATTCAGCAAGTTGAGTCTGTCCGTCTGTCTTCCCGTAGAGCTGACATACAGACCAATCTGGTTAAGAGGGTGTATCAATTTAGGATTTATGTCTGTCAAACTGAAAAAAGAAAGGACTGAGCAGGTTAGGCTAGGGTGGTGGGATTCTCTGGCCTGCCTACTGCCTGCTGCAGGGGAGAGTTCAGGGCCAGGCTGGGGGTCTCTGGGATGCCTGCTGCAGGGGAGAGATCAGGGCCAGGCTGGGGGTCTCTGGGATGCCTGCTGCAGGGGAGAGATCAGGGCCAGGCTGGGGTCTCTGGGATGCCTGCTGCAGGGAAGAGATCAGGGCCAGGCTGGGGGTCTCTGGGATGCCTGCTGCAGGGGAGAGATCAGGGCCAGGCTGGGGGTCTCTGGGATGCCTGCTGCAGGGGAGAGATCAGGGCCAGGCTGTGGGGGTCTCTGGGATGCCTGCTGCAGGGGAGAGATCAGGGCCAGGCTGGGGGTCTCTGGGATGCCTGCTGCAGGGAAGAGATCAGGGCCAGGCTGGGGGTCTCTGGGATGCCTGCTGCAGGGGAGAGATCAGGGCCAGGCTGGGGGTCTCTGGGATGCCTGCTGCAGGGGAGAGATCAGGGCCAGGCTGGGGGTCTCTGGGATGCCTGCTGCAGGGGAGAGATCAGGGCCAGGCTGGGGGTCTCTGGGATGCCTGCTGCAGGGAAGAGATCAGGGCCAGGCTGGGGGTCTCTGGGATGCCTGCTGCAGGGGAGAGATCAGGGCCAGGCTGGGGGTCTCTGGGATGCCTGCTGCAGGGGAGAGATCAGGGCCAGGCTGGGGGTCTCTGGGATGCCTGCTGCAGGGGATAGATCAGGGCCAGGCTGGGGGTCTTTGGGATGCCTGCTGCAGGGGAGAGATCAGGGTCAGGCTGGGGGTCTTTGGGATGCCTGCTGCAGGGGAGAGCTTAGGGCCAGGCTGGGGGTCTTTGGGATGCCTGCTGCAGGGGAGGGATCAGGGCCAGGCAGGGGGTCTTTGGGATGCCTGCTGCAGGGGAGAGATCAGGGCCAGGCCGGGGAGCCAACAGGATTACTTTCTTCTCCTGGAACCCCATCAGAGGCCTGACACCTCAAACATGGTCCTGAGAATACCACAGCAGAACAGCGGGATGAGGATTTAACCTCTCTCTCTCTCTCTCTCTCTCTCTCTCTCTCTCTCTCTCTCTCTCTCTCTCTCTCTCTCAGTTTCTCTCTCACCCTCTCTCTCTCTCTCTTTCTCTCTCGACTAGGATAGTGAATTGTTTGAAAATGAAATGACACGAGAGTGTACAGTACAGTACAGAAGTGACATGAACTGTAAGGATTTAGGCACTATGAGTTGAAAACTCGTTGTTTGCAGAATCGATACGTTCTGCCCTCGTTCCGTATGTTTTGTGCAATTGCTTTGTCATTGTTGTAGTGTAGAAGAGCACTGCTCTACTAGTTAGCTACTGGGAGTTTACCAACAGCCTAACATCAGAAGAATGGCTATGCTGTGTCATAAGAGAGCCTATTTGTGTGACAACACTATAGGCTAGCCCGTAGTGGAGGGATACACTGTCTGCTGAGTCTGTCTGTGACAGGGCTGACAGGTCGTCCCAGGGCACTGACACTCATATGTCTAGCAAAACACTTTCTGTTTAAAGCATGTCAGCCAAACAACAGCTATCAGAGCTTTGCATGTTGGGAATCTAAAACATTCCAATGAGAATGTTTTTTCGGCAGACCTCGGTAGGTGAGAAATTGCATAGGACCTTCATAGGCGGAAAAAGGAAGCCCTGGTCCATCTGAACCTGTGTTATAGGGGTATTTATGGTGGGTGGTATCTCCTGCAGTGCAGCACATATATTCTGGTTCATGGTGGATTTATTTTCTGACTGAGTCCTATATGTTTTTCATTATTATGATTCAGGTTGAAATAAAATGCTGAGGCTGGTGTTCTGGTTCTGCTCTTGGGTGAGGGCGGGCAGTAAAAGAAGCAGGGGAATGCAGAATTGATTTACAAATGACTGACAAGAATGTTTTCCAAAGGGAATTTATCATAGCCAGGCAGACAGCTCCTCCGCTTTACAATGCTAATGTCAAGGCTGAGCCATCTCCAAATCTAGAGAAACACAGTTTTATGCCAATTCGCTCCAAAAAACAAGGTCATATCATTGTTGAAGTATTTTATATTGATTAGTGCACATCATTCTTTGAGTCATTTTTTATTTCATGTTACATTGTTTTATAAGAATTTTATTTTATTTTATCAAAACAGCTAATTAGTTTCTTCAGCATTGATGTAATCAAAAGAAACCATTCGATCCTACTTCGTGATTAGTCATGATTAGAGTCAAATTCTTCGGTCGCTGGTTCATATCCAGCTCAAAGGACGATAACCTTTTAGGGCGGCAGGTAGCCTAGTGCAGTGGCCAGCAACCGGTCGCTCCAAGGCATTCCTAGTCGATCACCAAACATTTCTGTAAAAGACTCAACGATAAAGCCTTGTGTTCCTATTTTTCTATTTGTTTTCAGCTGTTGGCAGTAGGTGCACTTGATTCAGCTGCCCTAGGGCCAAGAAGGCAAACTGTTCTCATTTTGAAACATTTAATGTGCCCGAAGGTAGAACTCTGCCTAGTCAGCAGGCCCAGAGAGCAAATCAAGTGCAGCTATTGGCCAACCGCTGGTCAATCAGATAGCTCACAGTATCTGCACAGTTTCCTTGAGCCATAGACTGTAAAAGGAAGACACAGCAACTGTGAGATTTCTAAACTTTTAAAACCATGACTAGAGAGAGACTCAATGAATACACCAAATAGCTTCTGTTTTTATGAGTAAGTTCATGTTTCAGTTATTCTTCACTGTCAACACTTTGTACAATACTTTTTTAAGCCATGAAATGCGCGTTCTCCCTACTTCCACTCACACTACAACCAGCACTGCAGCTGCAATTAATGAGTAGGAAAGCTGCTTGTGTCTTTTTTATTATTATTAGCTGCTTGTGTCTTTTTTATTATTATTAGCTGCTTGTGTCTTTTTTAATATTATTAGCTGCTTGTGTCTTTTTTAATATTATTAGCTGCTTGTGTCTTTTTTAATATTATTAGCTGCTTGTGTCTTTTTTATTATTATTAGCTGCTTGTGTCTTTTTTATTATTATTAGCTGCTTGTGTCTTTTTTAATATTATTAGCTGCTTGTGTCTTTTTTAATATTATTAGCTGCTTGTGTCTTTTTTAATATTATTAGCTGCTTGTGTCTTTTTTAATATTATTAGCTGCTTGTGTCTTTTTTAATATTATTAGCTGCTTGTGTCTTTTTTATTATTATTAGCTGCTTGTGTCTTTTTTAATATTATTAGCTGCTTGTGTCTTTTTTAATATTATTAGCTGCTTGTGTCTTTTTTAATATTATTAGCTGCTTGTGTCTTTTTTAATATTATTAGCTGCTTGTGTCTTTTTTATTATTATTAGCTGCTTGTGTCTTTTTTAATATTATTAGCTGCTTGTGTCTTTTTTAATATTATTAGCTGCTTGTGTCTTTTTTAATATTATTAGCTGCTTGTGTCTTTTTTAATATTATTAGCTGCTTGTGTCTTTTTTATTATTATTAGCTGCTTGTGTCTTTTTTAATATTATTAGCTGCTTGTGTCTTTTTTAATATTATTAGCTGCTTGTGTCTTTTTTAATATTATTAGCTGCTTGTGTCTTTTTTAATATTATTAGCTGCTTGTGTCTTTTTTAATATTATTAGCTGCTTGTGTCTTTTTTAATATTATTAGCTGCTTGTGTCTTTTTTATTATTATTAGCTGCTTGTGTCTTTTTTAATATTATTAGCTGCTTGTGTCTTTTTTAATATTATTAGCTGCTTGTGTCTTTTTTAATATTATTAGCTGCTTGTGTCTTTTTTATTATTATTAGCTGCTTGTGTCTTTTTTAATATCGAGTAATATTTAACTGGTCATAGGAGTAACAACATGAATTGGTGCATGAGACAGAAATAATGCAGTGCGACTTGAGTTTTGCCATCAGCTGGAAGACTGTGTCCCCTTTTCTCATCAGAGAGAGGGAGGACGGAGGGACGGTGAGTCAGGTGAGAGGCAACCACACCGCTGCTCCCTCCCTCCCCTCAGACTGACCATCAGATGCAGGCCATCAGTCCAGTATTACCAGTGTGATCATATACCTACATTTTTTTAAATATAATTTGAAAATGGTCTGAGAAGAACAACAATGGCAGGGCAATTCAAGCATAGCCAATATGCAGTGATGTTTTGTCTAATATAATAATCTATAGCCTATAGCGAACCTCAATGCTACAGAACTGTTTATAATTGGTTAATGTTGCATAGGCTTATGTTTTTGAAGGCATGTTTAAAAAAACTCTTGACTCAGAAAAGGTTGGTGACCACTGGCCTAGTGGTTAGAGCGTTGCATCAATAACCAAAAGGTTGCTAGTACAAATCCCCGAGCTGATTACATTCTAGGTGAAAAATCTTCCTATCTGCACTTGAGCAGCGCACTTAACCCTAATTGCTCCAGGGTTGATGTGACCCCACTCTCCGAGGGTGTCTCAGGGGGAGTGGGAGATGCAAAAACATTATTTTTCACACTTGTACAGGTTACACACTTGTACATGTGTGAAACAGGACAAATATAAGCACCCTCTATTTTAACTTTTGACATGAGTGTTGAGTTGAGTCCTCCAAATTTTTCTTCATGAGCAGCTAATGAATGTTTATCACAGAGTATGTTCCGTTCACCAGTTCAAAATCAAACCGTAAGTGCTGAACAGCGTGACCTAGAGAGTCATGGCTCTAACGAAACACTTAGAAGTTCCTTATCCACATCTTCAAGCTTTCTATCGGGTACTCTTAGCTCTTGGCCATTAGCTCTTAGCCTTAGTTCTTAGCTCTTAGCCCCTAGATCTTAGCTCTTAGCCCCTAGCTCTTAGCCCTGAGCTCTTAGCTCTTAGCCCTTAGCCTTTAGCCCTTAGCTCTTAGCTAGAAGCCCTTAGCTCTTAGCTTTTATCCCTTGTCAAATCAAATCAAACTTGATTTACCACATGCGCCGAATACAACAAGTGTAGACTTTACCGTGGAATGCTTACTTACAAGCCCTTAACCAACAGTGCAGTTCAATGCAAATTGTCCAGTGGGGGTGTTTATTAATTGTTCAGCAGTCTAATGGCTTGGGAGTAGAAGCTGTTGAGGAGCCTTTTGGTCCAAGACTTGGCGCTCCGGTACCGCTTGTCATGCGGTAGCAGAGAAAACAGTCTATAACTTGGGTGACTGGAGTCTCTGACAATTTTATGGGCTTTCCTCTGACACTGCCTATTATATAGGTCCTTGATGGCAGTTGCCATACCAGGCGGTGATGCAACTGGTCAGGATGCTCTCGATGGTGCAGCTGTAGAACCTTTTGAGGGTCTGGGGACCCATGCCAAATCTTTTCAGTCTCCTGAGGGGGAACATTTTTTGACGTGCCCTTTTCACGACTGTCTTGGTATGTTTGGACCATGATAGTTCGTTGGTGATGTGGACACCAACAGCTTCACTACAGCCCCGTTGATGTTAATGGGGGCCTGTTCGGCCCGCCTTTTCCTGTAGTCCACGATCAGCTCCTTTGTCTTGCTCACATTGAGGGAGAGGTTGTTGTCCTGGCACCACAATGCCAGTTCTCTGACCTCCTCCCTATAGTCTGTCTCATTGTTGTCGGTGATCAAGCCTACCACTGTTGTGTCATCGGGAAACTAAATTATGGTGTTGGAGTTGTGTTTGGCAACGTAGTCGTGGGTGAACAGGGAACACAGGAGGGGACTAAGTGGAAAACCCCTCTGAGAGGCCCCAGTGTTAAGGATCAGCGTGGCAGACGTGTTGTTGCCTTAACACTTACCACCTGGGGGCGGCCCATCAAGAATTCCAGGATCCAGTTGCAGAGGGAGGTGTTTAGTCCTAGAGTCCTTAGCTAAGTGATGAGCTTCGTGGGCACTATGGTGTTGAACGCTGAGCTGTAGTCGATGAACATTCTCACATAGGTGTTCCTTTTGTCCAGGTGGGAAAGGGCAGTGTGGAGTGTGATTGAGATTGCGTCATTTGTCGATCTGTTGGGGCGGTATGCGAATTGGAATGGGTCTAGGGTGTCCGGGAGGATGCTGTTGATGTGAGCCATGACCAGCCTTTCACCTTTCAAAGCACCTCATGGCTACCAACGTGTGTGCCACGGGGCGGTAATCATTTAGGCAGGTTACCTTCACTTCCTTGGGCACAGGGACTATGGTGGTCTGTTATCACACAGTCATCCAGAACAGTTGTTGCTCTCATGCATGCTTCAGTGTTGCTTGCGGATGTTGCCTGTAATCCATGGCTTCTGATTGGGATATGTACGAACAGTCACTGTGGGGACGACGTCGTCAATGCACTTATTAATGAAGCCGATGACTGAGGTGGTCTATTTCTCAATGCCATTGGATGAATCCCGAACATATTCCAGTCTGTGCTAGCAAAACAGTCCTGTAGTGAAGCATCTGCGTCATCTGACCACTTCCGTATTGAGTGAGTCACTGGTACTTTCTGTTTTAGTTTTTGCTTGTAAGCAGGAATCTGGAGGGTAAACTTTTGGTCAGATTTTCCAAATGGATGGTGGGGGAGAGCTTTGTATGCATCTATGTGTGTGGGAGTAAAGGTGGACTGGGATTTTTTTCCCTGGTTGCACATGTGAGATGCAGGTAAAAATGTGGTAAAACTGTTTTAAGTTTGTTTGTATTAAAGTCTCCGGCCACTAGGGGCGCCACTTCTGGGTGAGTATTTTTGTGTTTGTGGTGGTAAATAGACGGCTACGAATAATACAGATGAGAACTCTCTTGGTAGATAGTGTGGTCAACAGCTTATCATAAGGTACTCTACCTCATGCGAGCAATACCTCGAGACATTGCGAACCAGTTGTTATTGACAAAAAGACACACACCCCCACCCCTCGTCTTACCAGTGGTAGCGTCTCGGTTCTGCCAGTGAATGGAATATCCCGCCAGCTCTAAATTGTCAGTTTCTTCATTCAGTCACGTCTTTATGAAATTTTAATGTCCCGTTGGTAGGATAATCTTAATAGTAGGTCATCAATTGCACGTTAGCAAGAAGAATGGAAGGCAGTGGGAGTTTACTCGCTCGCCTCTGGATTCTCAGAATGATCCCTGGCGTCTTTTCTTCACGCAAATGACATGGATCTGGGCCTGTTCCAGTGAAAGCAGGAGATCCTTCTCGTCGGACTCGTTAAAGGAAAAAATGTCTTCCAGTCTGCAGTGAGTAATCGCTTTCCTGATGTCCAGAAGTTCTTTTCGGTCATAAGAGACGGTTGCAGCACCATTATGTACACAATAAGTAAAAAAATAACTTACACAAAATAACAAAAAAATAACAAAATTGCACAATTGGTTGAGAGAATGTAAAACGTCAGCCATGTTCTTCGGCGCCATCTTATCTCTTAGCTCTTAGCTCTTAGTCTTTGATGGGGATAGCGTCAGATGTTACCGGTACTGTGCATACAATAAGGGTTCTCTTCGGCCGGTAACTTTGATCAAAATGGCATCCTGTTCAACAACGTATTTGTCAGCTTGCATGGTGAATGTTGTTTCCAAGAATCACATTGCAATCTGACCAAGGAAATATGACAATTGTTTTCCAAGACAACCAGGGTTATATTATACTGAGGAATGTTTCCAAGAAAACTTGGCTTCATGGATACTGAGAAAGTCAGCAGATCAGTAAGTGACTGTAGTATTATAGAGAATGTCATTGAGTGTACTATTATAGAGAATGTCATTGACTAGGCCTATATTATTCTCTGCTCTATATAACCTCTTCTCTGGGCTTTTGCTACGTTCCCTCTAATTGAGGCCTGATGAGCCTGTCACTCACATGCTCAGTGACATTATAATGGTGTTTGTATTACTGATGGTATTGATAAAGGGATTGTTATTAAAGGTTTGACTTTCCCCTGGCTATCAGAGTGTGTAATCTAATCACCTCTGAATCTCCAGGATAAACACATGTATAATTGCAAAGGAGAGATAGAGAATGGCCCGATCACTGAGACTGTGTGTGTGTGTGTGTGTGTGTGTGTGTGTGTGTGTGTGTGTGTGTGTGTGTGTGTGTGTGTGTGTGTGCGTGTGCGTGTGTGCGTGCGTGCGTGTGTGTGTGTGTGTGTAGCCTGAAGTGTTCTCACTTTCGCCAGTCAATAGCTAGCTTTTCTCATGGTGCCGATTGGTAAGGTGCTTCAGGAGGGCGGTCATGTGTACCTGCAAGGCAGAGGTCCCGAGTTTGCGCCAGATATTGGCCCAAATCGTGAGGAAATGGTATTCGCTAAGCGAGCAGCGTGACCTCCTTTACGTGCACTTGATTGTATGTTTCATGTGTGCATGTGACGGTGTCTGTGCATTATTGGTTGTGAGTATGTGCATGTACGAGCATGAGTGTGTGTGGATGAAATATGTTTTTCAATGTGTATATATTTGACCCTACTGTAGATTGTTTGAATAAAACATTGGCATGTAAACTCCTTGCATCTCACATGCCAATGTCTTTTTCCTCAATGTTTCTATGTATGTATTCCTGTTCCCCCAAAATGATGTTTGAGTCCTGGATAAAAGGGATTCTCCAATGAGCATCGCTTTGTACCGTCACTATACATCCATACACACGGTCACGTACCATGTGCACGCATGTATATGTGGATCTATATGTATGTTATAGGTTTGCCTTACTGTATAAATTATATGTCTATAATTTATAACGTCTGTGCAGACCAGTCCATGTGTCTTTATCTGTACATTATGTATCCAAACATTTCTAAAACAACAAGAAAAAAACAAATCTGAATCCTGTTAAAAAAATGATGATCTAAACTTCGTTGAAATGAAATTGGAAGTCCTTGATATAAAAAAAAAGGATAAATAAGACAAGAGCAGAGCTCCGAGTCTGCTGGGAAATACAGCTGGGACCTTTTTGATTCCAAGAACCCATGTATAGATGGAGTCAATTAATAGTCATGACAAAGATGAGAGAGAGGCTATGAGTGTCTCAGCACTAAAACCTGATGAATAGACTCTAGGAGGCCTTGAAGTGAGCCTTCATTTTACTCCTATTTATGCTGGAATAATGAAAGGCGGCAACTCAAATTCCAGTTATATCCCATTTCTGCTTCAAAACTGTAAAAGAAAGGAATGGGAGAAAAAACAGAAAGACCATCTACTGTAAGATATCATGTGTGGCATACAAAAGCTGTGGCAATACTATGAATTAAAATCGTAATCAAGAAATGGGCTGGATTTACAAAATTCGTACTGTATGTGGTAAAATGGTTGTATGTATGTAAATATATACAAAGACACATACATATGACGTTGCCTCAGTCAAAAATCGACCAAAACCAAACAAAAAAGAGGGTTCAGCTGTTATTTTCTGCTGTATACTACTTACATGTGGAGCAAAGCCCGATTCCTAACAGAAGTCTTTCCGTTTGATTGACAGCTGAGGACACATGTGGTGATACTCTGAGGGGTTCAAGTGGCATCATTTCAAGTCCCAATTTCCCGAGTGAATATTACAATAGTGCGGACTGTACGTGGACCATACTTGCTGATCCTGGAGACACCATCTCCATCATTTTTACAGACTTCCAGACGGAGGAAAAATATGACTACTTGGAAGTGGAAGGGTCTGAGCCTCCTACAATATGGTGAGTCTACTGCTATTTACTGCTACGCCTCTCTCTGTGTTTTCTGGTCATTGTTTCAATTCTTCACTTCAAAATGGTAATTTGTTGTTTTGTTGTGCTTGGTAGTCAGTGACTGCAAATGTAAATCACTGATCTAGGCCGTCATTGTAAATAAGAATTTGTTCCTAAGTGAATTGCCTAGATAAAGGGTAAATAAAATAAAAATGTATTAATGTAAGTGGTTAGGGGTCATAAGTAGAGACCTACTTTCAATGTATAACATCTGAGGAAAGCCATTACTGTACACCTGCAATGAAATAGTCACGTTGCCACCAATTGTCTACACTGGACGTTGAACTTGTTTGGCTAAGCGTACTGACAATTGTGTATGTGTGTGTTGGTGCCGGGTGTTTCGTATTGTATGTTTTATGAGATATTGACATAATCATTAGTCATTTTGGAAGTGTGTAATATTTTTCTAATGTGCTCGTCATAACAATATTTTAGCTCAGAGTTCTATTGATTGTTGTAAAATGAGTCTATCGATTCCCTTCTCTATTCCGCCACTGACGATAGGAACCAGACGGATAAGACTTGCTGTAGTTAGGGGAGAGACAAACAGCTCTTTTTCATCGCTTATGTCTTCATCTTTTTCGTCTTACATGAAATGGAAGAAAATGACAAGAGGAGAGCAACATATTCCTAATTCTCACCATAATGTTTTGCATCCTACAAGATTATATTGAGTTGCTATATGCCAGTAGTAATGGAGTTCTTACCGATATGTCAATGATGATTTATGATCATATGAGATTATTGGTTGTCGGATGTATCGATACCAATTATCTTAATAGCAACGATGTATTTGAGTAGGGATCTGAATATTGGTACAGTTTGCTAATAGACAGCCATCACAGTTTGTCTGGGATATGTTTGACCATATGTTTTCTAGTGTATGGGGTAGATAGATAGATACTGGTGACCTGGTGCCGTTCATGTATGTATCAAGCATTATAGAGTAGGAGTACTGATTTAGGATCAGTTTTGCCATTTAGATCAGAATGAATAAGAATACATTGGGGGATCTGACCCTAGATCAGCACTCTTACTCTTAGATGCTTGATACATACTGTTCTTATATCTAAATCCTCTTTCTTCCTTGAGGAACATAGGGGACAGGATATGACCCATTGTTTATTTATGTAGAAGATCAACAATGGGTCGACTTGTTTACTTTTTGGTGTTGATAGTGTTGATAATCTTTGATTGGGAGACGTCGTCAAGAGGAAGTCTTTCAAATGACACTGAACAAATTGATATTCATATGCATTTATGGTAATGCATCTATGCATTGCCCTCTCTATCTTTGATTTGGGACTGGGCCCACTTGACAGACTGAGACATGACTTCGAACTCTCCACACCACTCCAAAACACACATCAGACCACATCAGTGCCATAGTTCATATTCAAATCCCTTTGGCATTTGCATCCTGCTTAGCCTAAATGTGTGTATTGTTGTTTCAGTATGTGGTTTACTATTCAGTGTTTTGCACACTGGTAGCTAGCTACCTGACCTTGTAGTGGGGCGAGTTCTGTGTCAACTGAAGCTGTTTGCCCCCTCCATCCCTCTCTTCCTCTCTCTCTCCCCCCTCTATCTTATCCTCCATCCACCCATCTTATTTTTCCCTCCTTCCCTGGCCTCCAACTGTGTAGAAGTAGAATCAGAGCCAACTTTTTGTCTTATTCTGTTCACATGTGGCCCTGTCTGTACCCAGAAAACACACAACCAACTCCACAAACTAAGCCAATCACTGTCGCTGTCTGGTTGTTAGTGCTCTGGTCTGGCACCATCAAGAGAATTAGATAATATAAGGAAACCAAAAATGCAGACACAATAGGGGGATAATATTGGGCTGTTAATGCCTTTTTGTGTCTTGTGTTTTGAATGACTTTGTATGTCCTACTCGTGCATATCATATAATTCTGTGGTCCCTCTTCTCGTTTGCTGTTTTGTCCCTGTAGTATCTCTGATTTGTGAAGGCTGGAGTACACTTCTCGCATTGATGATTGTCAGTATCTCTATTTGTGACCAGGCATCCTTGCTAATTTGTAGAGAAACAGCTCTTTGGAGGAAATGTAGAGCATTTTGGCCCAAATAAGCAGGAAACCATAGTTCCATTATCTCGTTAGATTATGTTGTCCTTGAAACCAGGCTTGTACAGGCAAATGTATCTCCCTTAACTGAAAGTCTCATGGTATCCCAGTGTACCTTGTTTTCATTGTTTTAATGTGTTTATGCCAGTTTTCACAGTTGCACATGTGCATTGTTTGAATGGGAAATTAGATGTTTCTTAGAGAAGTTAGAAAACAGCAGCTGGTTGATTCATTCAGATAAATCAACTGGAGCAACATAGTTTTCTCTCTAAGTATGTCTTCACAAACCTCCTTGAGAAAAGTCCAGTAGTTGTGTCCACTTTAAATCACCTTTGACCTTTTACGAAGAAAAGAGCACAAACAAAAGTGAAATGGTAGGTTTTCTCATTTCAAGCATTCCCCTTTTTTAATCAGTTGAATTATGCAGTTTATTGATCGTTTAATTGGGTAACCCTTGAAGATGCTAATAGTGTACTATTTCAATTCGATATGGAATGTGATATTTCAACAAACACCTGTAATTGCTATTTTTATCAGGCCTCCGGTGATGCAGAACAGACATAAAGCAAAGCTTGAGTGAGTGTGGCTGTAGAGTTATTGCGGCTATGAAAGTTTGATTATGTTTTAGCCATATTTATTCCTAAACCTTCACAAAGCAGAGAGAACAGTGGAAGCCATAACAGCTTTTCATGGTGACTGGAACCGGATAGGTAGAGCAATGATAAACTTTTGTTCTAGTGTGTGTGGCTGCGTCCCCAAATGACATCCGATTCCCGTATAGGGCACTACTTTTGATCAGAGTCCTATGGGCCTAGGTCAAAAGGAGTGCACTATATAGAGAATAGGGTGGCATTTGGGACGCCTCCTGTATGTTATCACTTTGTTTACACATCACTGACAAAGTCAGCTCACTACTCCAGGCAAAATATATTTTTCCTTTCCTTTGTTAGATAAGATCTTGTTCCATCCACTCAGACACTCCCTCCCTTGATTTGTTTGTCAGATATCAGATTCCGCTGATTAATGCTATCTATTTTCAGTACAACCCTCTCCACAGTAGCCCGCTAGCACACTTCCTATGCAGACTTCAAATATAATCCAAAATATCAATTTTGTGCTCTCATTCTAGTCTCAGGGGCTTCAAGTTGTGCATTCAGAGAGAGAGAGAGGGGCAGAGAGAGAGAGGGCAGAGAGAGAGAGAGGGCAGAGAGACAGAGAGAGAGACTGCAAGAGAGACAGAGAGATAGACATAATATCAATGCTAGGATTGCTTTGTATCTATACCCCTGTCTTCCACACTGACACATAGATGAGTGTAATGTTGAGCTCCACTGATGGCTCCTGAAGGGTTCTGTCTTCTCTTCTCCTGAGCTCTGACTCAGTGGATCTGGGCTGACAAAGAGACACATGCTCCTTCTACCCTCCACTGAGGGAAGGCTGATGGCTCTCAGGCAGCCAGGCCCAGCTCTGCTCCACTCTAGTATGGCTCCTTGGGTCTGGTACTGGAGGGGCCATGGTTCTGGTACTGGAGGCACCGTGGGTCTGGTACTGGAGGGGCCATAGACATGGTACTGGAGGGACCGTGCGTCTGGTACTGGAGGGGCCATAGGTCTGGTACTGGAGGGGCCGTGGGTCTGGTACTGGAGGGGCCATAGGTCTGGTACTGGAGGGGCCATGGGTCTGGTACTGGAGGGACCGTGGGTCTGGTACTGGAGGGGCCAAAGATCTGGTACTGGAGGGGCCGTGGGTCTGGTACTGGTGGAGCCGTCATTCTGGTACTGGAGGGGCCATAGATCTGGTACTGGAGGGGCCGTGGGTCTGGTACTGGAGGGGCCATAGATCTGGTACTGGAGGGGCCATGGGTCTGGTCCTGGTGGAGCCGTGGGTCTGGTACTGGAGGGGCCGTGGGTCTGGTACTAGAGGGGCCGTGGGTCTGGTACTGGAGGGGCCATAGATCTGGTACTGGAGGGGCCATGGGTCTGGTACTGAAGGGGCCATGGGTCTGGTACTGGAGGGGCCATGGGTCTGGTACTGGAGGGGCCATGGGTCTGGTACTGGAGGGGCCATGGGTCTGGTACTGGAGGGGCCATAGATCTGGTACTGGAGGGGCCATAGGCCTAGTACTGGAGGGGCCATAGATCTGGTACTGGAGGGGCCGTGGGTCTGATACTGGAGGGGCCGTGAGTCTGGTACTGGAGGGGCCGTGGGTCTGGTACTGGAGAGGCCGTGGGTCTGGTACTGGAGGGGCCATGGGTCTGGTACTGGAGAGGCCGTGGGTCTGGTACTGGAGGGGCCATGGGTCTGGTACTTGAGGGGCCATGGGTCTGGTACTGGAGGGGCCGTGGGTCTGGTACTGGAGGGGCCGTGGGTCTGGTACTGGAGGGGCCATGAGTCTGGTACTGGAGGGGCCGTGGGTCTGGTACTGGAGGGGCCGTGGGTCTGGTACTGGAGGGGCCGTGGGTCTGGTACTGGAGGGGCCGTGGGTCTGGTACTGGAGAGGCCGTGGGTCTGGTACTGGAGGGGCCGTGGGTCTGGTACTGGAGGGGCCATGGGTCTGGTACTGGAGGGGCCGGGGGTCTGGTACTGGATGGGCCATAGATCTGGTACTGGAGGGGCCATGGGTCTGATACTGGAGGGGCCGTGGGTCTGGTACTGGAGGGGCCGTGGGTCTGATACTGGAGGGGCCATGAGTCTGGTACTGGAGGGGCCGTGGGTCTGGTACTGGAGAGGCCGTGGGTCTGGTACTGGAGGGGCCATGGGTCTGGTACTGGAGAGGCCGTGGGTCTGGTACTGGAGGGGCCATGGGTCTGGTACTTGAGGGGCCATGGGTCTTGTACTGGAAGGGCCGTGGGTCTGGTACTGGAGGGGCCATGGGTCTGGTACTGGAGGGGCCATGGTTCTGGTACTGGAGGGGCCATGGGTCTAAAGGCAGCCTCCTAGATAGTAGATCTGGAGATGAGAGAAAGCCTAATGCTGCTGCTCCATACTGAGTGATGGCTGATTGCACTCAGACAGCCAGGCCCAACACTGTCCCACTCTACTGTAGTCTGGCTCAGTACTGAAGTAGCCATTGTCACACTCAGACTGTATGGCTGCTGTCCTGTCTGTATTGAGGGAAAAGCATAACTATCTCTTATTTCCATCCTCAAAATAATGGACCCATCTCCCTTTCTAGTGAGCAACCATGCTGGATGATTGTTGGGAAGCAAGTGTGTTATTACTGACACTCATATTGCGCACTGTGTACCATAGAGTATAGTTGGCAGTTTACTGAGGTTGTATAGTCACTATCACACACACACTGCTTAGGTTGGATGGCAGGATTCATCACTATATTTCAGCCAATCAAGTAATATTATCTATCTCGCTGATGACTAATAGTTAGTTTTTTGTTTTTGTTTTATCATGGTGATGATACTAGTGCATTTCAACCTATTGCATTATGCCAAATTAAGAAGACATTTTTGATGCCACCTCAGAGATTATGCACCCTGGGGTCCAGGGATCATGCTGAAAGATCTGTATGAATAACAGGCAGCATACAGACATGACCAGAAGAGGGCTTCTTTTGCCAAACTCCTGAGACTGTGGCCTTGTCCCGAATGGCTCCCTATTCCCTAAATAGTGCACTATTTCGACCAGGGTCCATTAGTACAATATTTAGGGAATAGAGTGCCATTTGGGACAAGGCCACAGTTTCAGGAGTTTGGCAAAATAAGCCCTCTTCTGGATTTAGAAAAGAAGAAGAAGAGTAATGTAAATGGTCATGCACACACCAACTATCATCTCACATCACATTTTATTGGTCATAATTACACATATATTTAGCCAACGTTATTGCCGGTGTAACAAAATGCTTGTAAATGATGTTGGCAGGTTTGATAGATTGTGGAGGCTGTGTATATGTCACCTGTCTTGCTCCTCCTAGATCAAACATGCAGCCAGTGTGCATTCTCACTCACAAGCATGCACACACGTGTGTACACACACACACACACACACACACACACTTTCCACTCACTTGACACACATTTGGCAATCTCTTTCACCTCTACAGTGTGAGAGCTTTTTCTGTATTAGGTTAAAGCTGACCCTTGACAGAAGTTAGGCTAAACGTGGAAATAAAGAAGGGGAAACCAGGTCTTCTGAAATTGGGACTGATTTCAGTAGTTCAGGCCCCTTAGTAGAGAGTCTGTCTGTCTGTCTGTCTGTCTGTGGGCCCCTCAGCATCAACCATGCTTGGCTGCCACTAAGACGGGAGCATAATTAACCGTGGCCTTTTCCTCCAAGCCTCTGAAAATGAGAGAGAGGAAAAGAGAGCGAGAGAGAGGGAGCCGGCTATGAAATAACTAAATAAGTTACATTTGAATGCCTTCCATGTGCCTCTGCTGTCAGTATAACAGTGTAGGACACACACACACACACACACACACACACACACACACACACACACACACACACACACACACACACACACACACACACACACACACACACACACACACACACACATACACACACATACACACACACACACACACACACACACAGACACATACACATTTATTTTCGGCTGCCTGTCAGAGTGTCAGAGTACCATGTCAAAGCAACCCCCAGCAGGCTAAAGACAGACCCAGCAGGCTAAAGACAATTAGCCCACCATTTCAACAAACACTAGGTGATTTCCCACTAAGTGCTATAAGCACGCCTGGCAAAGATGCCTGGAACAACAAACAGATATGACCACCCAGGAATGAGACCTTTTGTTTGGTTAGAAGATGGCAGACGACACAAAACTTGGCTTAGGGTTGTTATTGTTGTCTAGGGGCTAACTGACCCCTCTTTGCTTTGTTTTGTTTGTTTGTAGAATGCACTGTACACAGTTTTGCTTATAATTATGCAAACAGGGTTCCAACACCTCAGTGCTTTAGAACAGGGTGCTGGCAACACCAGGGCTGCAGGTTTGATTAATGCATCTACTGAAAATAAGTCTCCCTGTCACTGTGACAAGTCACTTTAATTGACATATGACAGGAGTATTATTATATGAATATATGAAGACAAACAGAAATGCCGTACATGTCACATAACACATATATGTGACACTGCCATAGTTTTAACCATTGTTACCTAGTGAGATAAAAGTGCTAGATAAAAATGCTAGATAAAGTGATAAATAAAAGTGTTAGATAAAAGTGGTCAATAAAAGTGATAAATAAAAGTTTGATAAAAGTGGTCAATAAAAGTGATAAATAAAAGTGGTCAATAAAAGTGTTCGATAAAAGTGGTCAATAAAAGTGATAAATAAAAGTGTTAGATACAAGTGGTCAATAAAAGTGATAAATAAAAGTGTTAGATACAAGTGGTCAATAAAAGTGATAAATAAAAGTGTTAGATAAAAGTGGTCAATAAAAGTGATAAATAAAAGTGTTAGATAAAAGTGGTCAATAAAAGTGATAAATAAAAGTGTTAGATAAAAGTGGTCAATAAAAGTGATAAATAACAGTGTTAGATACAAGTGATAAATTAAACTGCTCAATAAAAGTGCAAGATATCCTATCGTCAGACATGTTACTCCTCTTATACACCAAACAGAGCCCCTCTTATACACCAAACAGAGCTCCTCTTATACACCAAACAAAGCTCCTCTTATGCACCAAACAGAGCTCCTCTTAAACACCAAACAGAGCTTCTCTTGTACACCAAACAGAGTGCCTCGTATATACCAAACAGAGCTCCTCTTATACACCAAACAGAGCTCCTGTTATAAACCAAACAGGTCTCCTCTTATACACCAAACAGAGCTCCTCTTATACACCAAACAAAGCTCCTCTTAAACACCAAACAGAGCTTCTCTTGTACACCAAACAGAGTGCCTCGTATATACCGAACAGAGCTCCTCTTATACACCAAACAGAGCTCCTGTTATTAACCAAACAGGTCTCCTCTTATACACCAAACAGAGCTCCTCGTATACACCAAACAGAGCTCCTCGTATACACCAAACAGAGCTCCTCGTATACACCAAACAGAGCACTCATGTCATGTACACTGAGTGTACAAAACATTAAGAACAACTTCCTAATATTCAGTTTTATACACTCAGTGTATGTGTACTTTCTATTTCATATGGTGGTGGGCCTTAAGCCAACGCAGAAAGGCCTTGTGGCTTGAGTATCTATCAGGTCTAATGTTATGCGTTCCATTTTCTAACCAATTCTACTGGCTGGCACGCTCCTCAACGTGCACTTCTGGGAAACCTACTAGGGCAGTAGACAGCATCCTGAAGCAGGAAGTGACTGGGCTCTGACCTTGGCCGGGATCGAGCCAAGAGTAATGTAGAAAGCCCCACACATACACACACTCACACCCTGGATGTGACACACGCAGTACACACACACACAATGGATGTAACACACACATGCACAGACAATAACTACAGAGTACATGCGCACACTGTCATACACACATGCATGTGAACACACACTATCATGCAATAGATACTAAGTACACACAAATACTCCCTCTCTGCCTGTCACACACAACCACATACGTACGTGCACACACACACACACACACACACACACACACACACACACACACACACACACACACACAAATTCCAACCGTGGCAGAGTGGAAATCCATTAAAGTTTACCTCTATCCAAAAAGCTAGTAAGAAAGAAGAAAGTACAGACACTGCTCAATGCTCAAAGTTGTGACAGTCAATTGGTGGGGATGGCTAAAGCCAGAGACATTTATCAGTGGCTGTGCAGCCTACAGGCATCACGATGGAGAGGAGGGGAGGGGAGGCTAAAGTGGAGGTGGCAGACAACCAGAGAACTGTCAAGTGGGCCGGGGGGGGGGGGGGGGGGGGGGGGGGGGTCAGAAGGACAGAGGGACAGGAGAGCCAAGCTGGCAAGAAACACTGGATCTCTGGATCTCCCTGTCCTTCCTAGACCCAGACCAAGCCAGGGTAGGCGTGATGATCGAGGATCACATTTTCCTTGATGAATGAATATGATTACATGGCCAGGGGTAGACCTGATCCGGGATCAGCACTCCTACTCTGATATGCTTTATGATACAGGTCTCCCCTGACCATGTAATCTTATTCATCCTATGTATATGTCACTTGATATATGTGGGAGTCAGACTCATGCAACATGGATTACAGATTAAAAACATCTAGGCTATTCTGACTCAAACAATATCCCATGTTACCTAACTCGTATTCACGTTGGCAGTCAGATTAATCCATTCATATGGATCCAGATCCGGTTTTAGCCACCTATAGGTTCATCTGGATCAAGCCATATCCCACATTACCTACGGCCTGCCAATCCATACCATCTCCTTTTCACAACCACATGACAACTAGACTATCTTACAGTACATTGAATCAGACAGAGTGCCAACTATATTCAAAACATATGCATGCTAATCTGCATGAAACTGGTGTGTGAATGGAAATTATTGCATGTAGCACATCTGGCATCTATGCAAATCCAACGTTCTGATGCAGTAGGCTATGTCTGAATCCTAAATGGCACCATATTCCCTATATAGCACACTACGTTTGACCAGAGCACTATAGGCCCTGGTCAAAAGTAGTGCACTGCACAGGGAATAGAGTGCCATTTGGGACATAAATATATTTTCCAACAGCGTTCATTGATTCAATAGGGTGGATTCCGGAATTCCATGTCATTGTTCTAAAACGGAATGCCAAGACAATCAAGATAGAGCTGTGGGTTAATGGAAGGAGTGGCATTTAGGCTATAAGAGGAACTCACATTTAGCCTGAAAAATTGGATTTGGGGATATTTAAGGGGTCTTCAGCATATAAAAGGTTGCCTGCAGGTGCTCTGCTGATGCTTGACAGACTTTTCCATTTATTATGACACATTTTTTAAAGTTCTGCTGAAGAACCCTCAATCAATTAATCCCAAGGTGACGTGGCTGAGTAACAAATTCAATTGTCTCCCAGAAGTGTATTCAGCTTAGTTGTATTCCTTCGTGTTTGCCCTTGCTATAGATGAGAAATAGAATGAGAACCTCTCAAGTGGATAAATCAAATGATAGTCAGACACACTACCATTCAAAAGTTTGGGGTCACTTAGAAATGTACTTCTTTTTGAAAGAAATGCTTTTTTTTTTAAAATAACATCAAACTGATCAGAAATACACTTTAGACATTGTTAATGTTGTAAATGACTATTGTAGCTGGAAACTGCATATTATTTATGGAATATCTACATAGGCGTACAGAGGCCCATTATCAGCAACCATCACTCCTGTTTTCCAATGGTATGTTGTGTTATCTAATCCAAGTTTATCATTTTAAAAGGCTAGTTGATCATTAGAAAATCCTTTTGTAATTATGTTCGCACAGCTGAAAACTGTTGTACTGATTAAAGAAGCAATAAAGCTGTCCTTCTTTAGACTAGTTGAGTATCTGGAGCATCAGCATTTGTTGGTTCGATTACAGGCTCAAAATGTCCAGAAACCTTTGTCTGAAACTTGTCAGTCTATTCTTGTTCTGAGAAATTAAGGCTATTCCATGCGAGAAATTGCCAAGAAACTGAAGATCTCATACAACGCTGTGTACTACTCCCTTCACAGAACAGCGCAAACTGGTGCTGACCAGAATAGAAAGAGTAGTGGGAGGCCCTGGTGCACAACTGAGCAAGAGGACAAGTACATTAGAGTGTCTAGTTTGAGAAACAGATGACTCACAAGTCCTCAACTGGCAGCTTCATTAAATAGTACCCGCAAAACACCAGTCTCAACATCAACAGTGAAGAGGCGACTCCGGGATGCTGGCCTTCTAGGCAGAGTTGCAAAGAAAAAGACAAATCTCAGACTGGCCAATCAAAATAAAAGATTAAGATGGACAAAAGAACACAAAATGGACAGAGGAACTCTGCCTAGAAGGCCAGCATCCCGGAGTCGCCTCTTCACTGTTGATGTTGAGACTGGTGTTTAATTTAATTTTCTCCTGTGATAGGAGAAAACTGAGGATGGATCAACAACGTTTAGTTACTCCACAATACTAACCTAATTGACAGAGTGAAAAGAAGAAAGTATTCCTAAACATGCATCTTGTTTGATATGTAACTCTGCCCAAAAATTAGGCATAGCAATAGATTTTTTTGCCCTGAACACAAAGTGATATGCTCGGGGCAAATCCAATACAACATATAACTGAATACCACTCTCCATATTATCGATCATAGTGAGGGACTGTAATGGGTATGCTTGTAATCGTTATGGACTGGGGAATGTTTCAGAATAAAAAAGAAACGGAATGGAGCTAAGCACAGGAAAACCTGGATCAGTCTGCTTTTCACCACACACTGTGAGATGAAATCACCTTTCAGCAGGACAATAACCAAAAATACAAGGCAAATCTACACTGGAGTTACTTAGAAGACAGTAAATGTTCCTGAGCGACTTAAATCTAGTTGAAAATCTATCTCAATACTTGACAATGGTTGTCAAGCAATGATAAACAACCAATTAGACAGAGCTTCAATAGTTTTGAAAATAATAATTGGCAAATGTTGCACAATCCAGGTGTTGAAAGCTCTTAAAGACTTACCCAGAAAGACTCTGTACAGCTGTAATTGCTGCCAAAGGTGCTTCTACAAATGATTGACTCAGGGGTGTAAACACTTATGTAAATGAGACATTTCTGCATTTCATTTTCACTAAATTTGCAAACATTTCTGAAAACATGTTTTCACTTTGTCATTATGGGGTATTGTGCGTAGATGGGTAAGAAAAAACATATATTTAATCAATTTTAAATTCTGGCTGTAACACAACAAGATGTGAAATAAGTCAAGGGTATGAATACTTTATGAAGGCACTGTATCAAACAACTACAGGCTCCATGGAAATTCACAGCCACAACGATTTACATGGCTCCTCAGAAGCTCATCTTTTAGCAGTGGATGATTAAGGCAAACGAGAATTGTGTCATCCACCCTATCATCGCATCATTACTGGCCCCACACTCTCATTCCAAACCAGCAGCACAGAAAATGAACCCGATTTCCAGTCATTTTTGGTCATATTTGTCCCTCAGTTTTTGAGAGAGTATTGAATAGCCACAAGCAAGTGCAGCTCCTCCTTAAATAATAATAACATCAACTTCCTTCTCTTACTTCTGTGCCTACAAGCGGCGGGCGGGCAGGCGGCGGGTGGGCCGGCGGCACGCGACACGGCTGCTCGGCTTGGGGAATGAATTTCATTTGGAACCACATGAGAGTTATTGGTTGAGGCTCAGAGCGCAGTGGTGAATTGAAATGGCTGCTAGGCACGAGGGCTCGGCTGTCTGTCTGGCTCCCAGGCGAGCCCTCTGAACATTAGAGCAGGCAGTGTCCTGATGGGACCAGGCACAAAATGTCATGATGTTGTCTGCAATGGGTGGAGGAGAGGGGGAGAGAGGAGAGGAGACGGAGGGAGAGGAGAGGAGATGGAAGGAGAGGAGACGGAGGGAGAGGAGAAGGTGGGAGACCAGAAGGAGGGGGAGAGAGGAGAAAGAGTGGGAGGAGTGTAGAAAGAGGGGGTAGAGAGGGTGTTTGATCATGTATTTTCAGATCAATATTGAATGTGATTGAGTGCTGCCTAGCCTAGAGGTGGGAGCAAGTCACCATTATTTGAGTCACAAGCAAGTCTCAAGTAACAAGGGCCAAGTCTCATATCGAGTGCCAAGTAGAAAGTCCAAGTCGTGCATTCTATCAGCAAGTCAAGTCGAGTTGAGTAGCACACACACACACAAATCTATACAGGCAATGACTCAACTACAAATCTTTGTCTATTTTTTGAGGCTACCAAACAGCCCTTTTGATGATTTTGTATACACATTTTGAGCCTATTTAGCCTAATAATATATTTGGACAACAAATTCCAAATTAAAGCTTCATAAATTAATGATACATTTCCAGCAATTTGGACATACCAAAAGACCAGTAGGCCTATGCTAGTAATTGTTGGTTGATGCCTAATTGCTGGTGAGGTTGCAAAGTAAAGGTTCATATTCCTGATCACCAAACTACACTATATATACAAAAGTATGTGGACACCCCTTCAAATTAGTGGATTCGGCTATTTCAGCCACAACTGGTGCTGACAGGTGTAAAAAATCAAGCACAAAGCAATGCAATCTCCATATACAAACACTGGCAGTAGAATGGCCTTACTGGAGTGACCTCTGAGTGACTATCAACGTGGCACCGTCATAGGATGCCACCTTTCCAACGAGTCAATTTGTCACATTTCTGCCCTGGCAGAGCTACCCCGGTCTACTGTAAGTGCTGTTATTGTGATGTGGAAACATCTAGGAGCAACAATGGTTCAGCTGCGAAGGGGTAGGCCACACAAGCCGACAGAATGGGACCGCCGAGTGCTGTAGCGCTTAATGTGTCAAAATCGTCTGTCTTTGGTTTCAACACTCACTAAATCAAATCAAATCAAATCAAATGTATTTATATAGCCCTTCGTACATCAGCTGATATCTCAAAGTGATGTACAGAAACCCAGCCTAAAACCCCAAACAGCAAGCAATGCAGGTGTAGAAGCACGGTGGCTAGGAAAAACCTAGGAAGAAACCTAGAGAGGAACCAGGCTATGTGGGGTGGCCAGTCCTCTTCTGGCTGTGCCGGGTGGAGATTATAACAGAACATGGCCAAGATGTTCAAATGTTCATAAATGACCAGCATGGTCGTATAATAATAAGGCAGAACAGTTGAAACTGGAGCAGCAGCACGGTCAGATGGACTGGGGACAGCAAGGAGTCATCATGTCAGGTAGTCCTGGGGCAGAACGCACACTTAGATTCACACAGGACACCGAATAGGACAGGAGAAGTACTCCAGATATAACAAACTGACACTAGCCCCCCGACACATAAACTACTGCAGCATAAATACTGGAGGCTGAGACAGGAGGGGTCAGGAGACACTGTGGCCCCATCCGAGGACACCCCCGGACAGGGCCAAACAGGAAGGATATAACCCCACCCACTTTGCCAAAGCACAGCCCCCCCACCACTAGAGGGATATCTTCAACCACCAACTACCATCCTGAGACAAGGCTGAGTATAGCCCACAAAGATCTCTGCCATGGCACAACCCAAGGGGGGGCGCCAACCCAGACAGGATGACCACATCAGTGAATCAACCCACTCAGGTGACGCACCCCTTCCAGGGACGGCATGAGAGAGCCCCAGTAAGCCAGTGACTCAGCCCCTGTAATAGGGTTAGAGGCAGAGAATCCCAGTGGAAAGAGGGGAACCGGCCAGGCAGAGACAGCAAGGGCGGTTCGTTGCTCCAGAGCCTTTCCGTTCACCTTCCCACTCCTGGGCCAGACTACACTCAATCATATGACCCGAGTTCCAAACTGCCACTGGAAGCAATGTCAGCGCACTAACTTTTCATCGGGAGTGTCATGAAATGTGTTTCCATGGCTGAGCAGCTGCACACAAGCCTAAGATCACCATGCGCAATGCCAAGCGTTGGCTGGAGTGGTGTAATGCTCACCGCCATTGGACTCTGGAGTGGTGGTAATGCATTCTCTGGAGTGATGAATGTTTGGCGGATGCCAAGAGAACTCTACCCGCCCTTATGCATATTGGCAACTGTAAAGTTTGATGGAGTAGAAATAGTGGTATGGGGCTGTTTTTCATGGTTCAGGCACATTAGTTCCAATAAAGTGACATCTTAAAACATCTACATTTAAATGGTATTAATATTAATTTGCATATATTTCCGTTAATTCCCATATATTTCCGTTAATTCCCACCGAAGGTTTCCACCTCTGAATATTCTCCAAAATGTGCAACCCTACTGAGGGCACACACTTCATAGTCGGCTTAAATTGAAGATGTGGCAAATAGGAGTGGCAATATCGTCTTCTAATATCCTCAGTAATTTTCCATCCAAGTTGTCAGACCCTGGTGGCTTTTCATTGTTGATAGACAACAATACTTTTTTTCGCCTCTTCCACACTAACTTTACGGAATTTTAAATTACAATGCTTGTCTTTCATAATTTGGTCAGATATACTTGGATGTGTAGTGGCAGCATTTGTTGTTGTCATGTTATGCCTAAATTTGCAAATCTTGCCAATGAAAAAATCATTAAATTTAGTTGGCAATATCAGTGGGTTTTGTGATGAATGATCTGATTCAATAAATGATGGAGCTGAGTTTGCCTTTTTTCCCAGGTTTCATTTAAGGTGCTCCCAAGATTTGTACTATAATTCTTTATTTCCTTTATCTTGGTTTCATAGCGTAGTTTCTTCTTCTCTTTATTCAGTTTTGTCACGCCCTGGTCTTAGTATTTTGTGTTTTCTTTATTTTTTTGGTCAGGCCAGGGTGTGACATGGGTTATTTATGTGGTGTGTTTTGTCAAGTTTTTTTTTTGTAGGTTATGGGATTGTGGTGTAGTATAGTTGTCTAGAAAAGTCTATGGTTGCCTGGAGTGGTTCTCAATCAGAGGCAGGTGTTTATCGTTGTCTCTGATTGGGAACCATATTTAGGCAGCCATATTCTTTGAGTGTTTCGTGGGTGATTGTTCCTGTCTCTCTGTTTGTTTGCGTGCACCAGATAGGGCTGTTTTGGTTTTTCACGGTCCGTTTTTGTATTGTTCATCTTTATTAAAGATGTATGAAGATAACCATGCTGCATTTTGGTCCTCCTCTCTTTCGACGGAAGAAAACCCTAACAAGTTTAGTCACATGATTTCTCAATCTGCAATAAGTTTGTGCAGCCAGACTTATTTGCCATTCCTTTTGCATCATCCCTCTCAACCATAAATCGCTGAAGTTGGAGACTTTTATCTCCCTCACCAACTTCAAACATCTGCTATCTGAGCAGCTAACCGATCGCTGCAGCTGTACATAGTCTATTGGTAAATAGCCCACCCATTTTCACCTACCTCATCCCCATACTGTTTTTATTTATTTACTTTTCTGCTCTTTTGCACACCAATATCTCTACCTGTACATGACCATCTGATCATTTATCACTCCAGTGTTAATCTGCAAAATTGTAATTATTCGCCTACCTCATGCCTTTTTGCACACATTGTATATAGACTCCCCCTTTATTTTCTTTTTTTTCCTACTGTGTTATTGACTTGTTAATTGTTTACTCCATGTGTAACTCTGTGTTGTCTGTTCACACTGCTATGCTTTATCTTGGCCAGGTTGCAGTTGTAAATGAGAACTTGTTCTCAACTAGCCTACCTGGTTAAATAAAGGTGAAATATATATATTTTTTAAATACACATTTTCAATTTCTCATCAATTCACGGCGATTAAACAGTTTTTACAGTGATTTTCTTAATGGGTGCATGCTTATTAGCAACTGGAATAAGCAATTGCATAAATGTGTCAATTGCTGTGTCTGTTTGTTCCTCATTACACACCATGGACCAACAGATATTCTTTACATCAATAACATAGGAATCACTACAAAACGTATTGTATGACCTCTTATACACTATATTAGGCCTAGCCTTTGGAACTTTGGTTTTCCTAGATATGGCTACTATTATGTGATCACCGCATCCAATGGATTTGGATACTGCTTTCAAGCAAATTTCTGGAGCATTTGTAAAGATCAATACATGTTAATGATGTCTTTGCTGTGCTGTTTGTAACTACCCTGGTAGGTTGACTGATAACCCGATGCAGGCACTGGTTACAGTTTGAAGCTTTTTCTTGAGTGGGCAGCTTGTTGAAAGCCAGTCAATATTTAAATCACTCAGAAAATATACCTCTCTTTTAATATCACACACATTATCAAGCATTTCACACGTCATCCACATACTGACTGTCAGCACTTGGTCTATAGCAGCTTTCCATCAGAATGGGCTTTAGGTGAGGCAGATGAACCTGTAGCCATATTACTTCAACAGTATTTGATATGAGATCCTCTCTAATCTTTACAGGAATGTGGTACTGAATATAATCAGCAACACCTCCACCATTGGCATTTCTATCTTTTCTATAAAAGTTATAACCTTGTATTGCTACCACTGTATCATCAAATGTATTATCTAAGTGAGTTTCAGAGCTAGTCAGAATATGAATGTCATCTGTTACTGGCAAATTATTAATTTCATTGACAATGTTTCCTAAGCTACATATAAACTCAGCAAAAAAACTAAACGTCCCTTTTTCAGGACCGTGTCTTTCAAAGATAATTTGTAAGAATCCAAATAACTTCACAGATCTTCATTGTAAAGGGTTTAAACACTGTTTCCCAGGCTTGTTCAATGAACCTAAAACAATTATTGAACATGCACCTGTGGAATGGTCGTTAAGACACTAACAGCTTACAGACTGTAGGCAATTAAGGTCACAGTTATGAAAACTTAGGACATGAAAGAGGCCTTTCTACTGACTCTGAAAAACACCAAAAGAAAGATGCCCAGGGTCCCTGCTCATCTGCGTGAATGTGCCTTAGGCATGCTGCAGGGAGGCATGAGGACTGCAGATGTGGCCTGGGCAATAAATTGCAATGTCCGTACTGTGAGACGCCTAAGACAGCGCTACAGGGAGACAGGACGGACAGCTGATCGTCCTCCTCTGCCTGCCCTCGACTTGCCCTTTGCCTGCCCCTTTATTATAATAAATATTCAGGGTTTCGTACTATCCACCTCCTGTGTCTGCATCTGGGTCATATACTGAGTCGGGATGCAAGATGTCTCTCTTATGACCTACAGTAAAGGCAATCAACTGCACAACATCACATCCATGTAGCTGGTGAACAAACAATGGAACTGTGTCACCGGAATTCATTGTCATTAATTACCATGGCAAATATACAGTACAAACCACAGTGTTGTTAACTATTACAAGAACATGTGTGTATCTGGAAAACTGGAGCATAATTAAATGCATAATTGAATTTTAATTGGTCAATATCATGATTATACAGCATTTTAATAAGAGTTTGAAGACAATAGATCACTCAGAGCAATATACTGTATCATGCAAATGCTTTTTTATTCCCATACATTATGTAAAGATCAAAGGCACTTTTCTCCCTTTGAAAGGCAGTGTGATCTCCATAAATCATCAACATAAAACTGTACAGCAATCTGCATTCTATTACAATTATAACAACAATAGATGTTAAAAAGAAACACATGTATGATGGCAAGCAATAAACATGATGGTAAAACTTACCCATTATTCAAATCTCAAGGCGACTTTACTTGGGACTGAATAAAGAAACATGATTAGAATTCTGTTTAGAATTCCCCTTACACGCCTCTTTTCTGCCCAGACACTGTGTCCACTCCACCCGCCGCAGTCAACAATGAAAAGTCTTTACCCAAATACCAGGGTTTATTACTGATGCACAAAAACCAAGCCAAATTGAAACCTGCCAAAATACAAGCTATTACACACTGTGCAAAGATCAAAGTGAATGGGCTTGGCAAATATTGGAAGTAAAGGAGCTTTGTTTAATTTACATCTACTGGGACTTACCCAGACCTGCCATTCATCATGCAAATATCTGTCTCTGCCGCCAGCTCACACAGCCATAACAAAACACCCACCAAACACCTTTGCACACGCACACGCACACACACACATACACACACATACATGTACACACACACACGCATACACATATTATAGACAAACACACATACACACACCTATACAAGCACGTGCAAACACACACACACACACACACACACACACACACACACACACACACACACACACATGCACAGACATGCCCCAAAACAATCTTGCTGTAACTTCTTAAATTAAAGTTCAAATTAGATTTTGATTGAATGAAATATGATACAGGCTTAGGCCAGGTTGAGATGCCAGCTGCCTGGTCTTTGAGAAAGGAACATGTGAATGGTCATGCTGATGAACCATCGGTGAACATGTTGTTTATCCCCTACCAGTGCAGCTCTACATGTACAGTTTAAGTCGGAAGTTTTCATACACTTGGGTTGGAGTCATTAAAACTCATTTTTCAACCACTCCACAAATTTCTTGTTAACAAAATATAGTTTTTGCAAGTCGGTTAGGACATCTACTTTGTGCATGACACAAGTCATTTTTCCAACAATTGTTTACAGACAGATTATTTCACTTATAATTCACTGTTTCACAATTCCAGTGGGTCAGAAGTTTACATACACTAAGATTAATGTGCCTTTAAACAGCTTGGAAAATTCCAGAAAATTATGTCTTGGCTTTAGAAGCTTCTGATAGGCTAATTGACATTATTTGAGTCAATTGGAGGTGTACTTGTGGCTGAAATGTCAAGGCCTACCTTCAAACACAGTGCCTCTTTGCTTGACATCATGGGGAAATCAAAATAAGTCAGTCAAGGCCTCAGAAAACAAATTGTAGACCTCTACAAGTCTGGTTCATCCTTGGGAGCAATTTCCAAACACTTGAAGGTACCACTTTCATCTGTACAAACAATAGCACACATGGGACCAAGCAGCCGTCATACCGCTCAGGAAGGAGATGCGCTCTGTCTCCTAGAGATAACCGTACTTTCGTGCAAAAAGAGCAAATCAATCCCAGAACAACAGCAAAGGACCTTGTGAAGATGCTGAAGGAAACAGGTACAAAAGTATCTATATCCACAGTAAAACGAGTCCTATATCGACATGACCTGAAAGGCTGCACAGCAAGAAAGAAGCCACTGCTCTAAAACCGCCATAAAAAAGCCAGACTACGGTTTGAAACTTCACATGGGGACAAAGGTCGTACTTTTTGGAGAAATGTCCTCTGGTCTGATGAAACAAAATATTACTTTTTGGCCATAATGACCGTCGTTATGTTTGGAGGAAAAAGGGGGACGCTTTGCAAGCCGAAGAACACCATTCCAACCATGAAGCACGGGGGTGGCAGCATCATGTTGTGGGGGTGCTTTGCTATAGGAGGGACTGGTGCACTTCACAAAATAGATGGCATCATGAGGGTGGAAAATTACGTGGATATATTGAAGCAACATCTCAAGACATCAGTCAGGAAGTCAAAGCTTGGTCACAAATGGGTCTTCCAAATGGACAATGACCCCAAGCATACTTCCAAAGTTGTGGCAAAATGGCTTAAGGACAGCAAAGTCAAGGTATTGGAGTGGCCATCACAAAGCCCTGGCCTCAATCCTATAGAAAATTGTGGGCAGAACTGAAAAAGCATGTGCGAGCAAGGAGACCTCCAAACCTGACTCAGTTACACCAGCTCTGTCAGGAGGAATGGACCAAAATTCACCCAACTTGTTGTGGGAAGCTTGTGGAAGGCTACCCAAAACATTTGATCCAAGTTAAACAATTAAAGGCAATGCTACCAAATACTAATTGAGTGTATGTAAACTTCTGACCCACTGGGAATGTGATGAAAGAAATAAAAGCTGAAATAAATCACTCTCTACTATTATTCTGACATTTCACATTCTTAAAATACAGTGGTGATCCTAACTGATCTAAGACAGGGATTTTTTACTCTGATTAAATGTCAGGAATTGTGAAACTGAGTTTAAATGTATTTGGCCAAAGGCGCATGTAAACTTCCGACCCCAACTGTATGTGCTAAATGCACTGATACTAGTACTGACAGAGTCCCCCAAAACCACTGGCCACTGACCAATGGCTTTTAGCACAAACTCATCAGTAAAGGCCTGAGGTGTGGACTCGATAGACTTGATATAAAATAAAATAACATGAGACTCAAGACTCGGGACTCGACTTTGATTTCAGCGTTTTGTCACTGATTTTGTGGCACAGTCTCCATGGATTACTCTTCACACAGCCAGAGACAGTATCTCAGTTGCATAGAACAGATTGGCTAGTGAAATGCACACTCAGCCCTCTGATTGGCCCAGAAAACGGTCAATCAACACAGGTCAGATGAGCTAGAGCAGTGATAAGGTTTTGGGGGTTGCTAAGCTTCCCAGTAAAGCAATGAAAGTAAGTAAGCATCCTAGAAGAAAAGTGCTCAAAATACCCAGAGTTAATAAACTCAGCAAAATAGAAACGTCCTCTCAGTGTCAACTGTGTTTATTTTCAACAAACTTAACATGTATAACATGTATAAATATGTATAAATATAAACTTAACAAAGAGGGGGGGGTGGGGGGTCAAAATCAAAAGTAACAGTCAGTATCCGGTGTGGCCACCAGCTGTATTAAGTACTGCAGTGCATCTCCTCCTCATGGACTGCACCAGATTTGCCACTTCTTGCTGTGAGATGTTACCCCACTCATCCACCAAGACACCTGCAAGTTCCCAGAAATTTCTGGGGGGAATGGCCCTAGCCCTCACCCTCCGATCCAACAGGTCCCAGACGTGCTCAATGGGATCGAAATCCGGGATTTTCGCTGGCCAAAACACTGACATTCCTGTCTTGTAGACAATCAAGCACAGAATGAGCAGTATGGCTGGTGGCATTGTCATGCTGGAGGGTCATGTCAGGATGAGCCTGCAGGAAGGGTACCAAATGAGGGAGTAGGATATCTCCCCTGTAACGCACAGGGTTGAGATTGCCTGCAATGATAACAAGCTCAGTCCAATGATGCTGTGACACACCGCCTCAGACCATGATGGACCCTCCACCTCCAAATCGATTCCATTCCAGAGTATAGGCCTCGGTGTAACGCTCATTCCTTCAATGATAAACGCAAATCCAACCATCAACCCTGGTGAGATAAAACCACAACTCGTCAGTGAAGAGCACTTTTTGCCAGTCCTGTCTGGTCCCACGGCGGTGGGTGAGGCGACGTTGTTGCCTTTGATGTTTGGTGAGGACCTGCCGTACAACAGGCCTACAAGAACTCAGTCCAGCCTCTCTCAGTCTATTGCGGACAGTCTGAGTACTGATGAAGAGATTGTGCGTTCCTGGTGTAACTCGGGCAGTTGTTGTTGCCATCCTGTACCTGTCCCGCAGGTGTGATGTTCGGATGTACCGATCCTGTGCAGGTGTTGTTACACGTGGTCTGCCACTGCGAGGACAATCTGTCCATCCTGTCTCCCTGTAGCGCTGTCTTAGGCGTCTAACAGTACGGACATTGCAATTTATTGCCCTGGATGTCCTCATGCCTCCTTGCAGCATGCCTAAGGCACGTTCATGCAGATGAACAGGGACCCTGCGCATCTTTCTTTTGGTGTTTTTCAGAGTCAGTAGAAAGGCCTCTTTAGTGTCCATAACTGTGACCTTAATTGCCTACCGTCTGTTAGCTGTTAGTGTCTTAATGACCGTTCCACAGGTGCATGTTCACTAATTGTTTATGGTTCATTGAACAAGCATGGGAAACAGTGTTTAAACCCTTTGTAATGAAGATCTGTGAAGTTTTTTGGATTTTTACAAATTATCTTTGAAAGAGTTTACATCTGCCCTTTATACAAACATACATGCTTGCACCATATATTCTGGGTTCTTTAAGTATGCAGCAGACATGATATCTTTCATGTCTGTGGAACAGTCTTAGTATATTTCAGCTTCATCATGTATGACCTGGTTTATGGACAACAAAGAATCTTGGCAAGACTTACAACCCCCCCCCCCTGTTCCTCATCTCTGGGATGGCTGCCATGTTCCAGCAGGTAAAGGTGGAGTGATGGCAGTGTCCCTGAGCAAAGCATTACAAATATATGGGTACAGCCACCAGCCACCATACCTTTCCCTCTCCTGAAGATTATAGACTGACTGTTGAGGTGACGAGCAAAAAGCAAGCAGCTGTTGTTTAACAACAAGCCTGTCTGAACTAGCTGAAGATATGTCTGACAGCACACTATGACTATTGATTGCCATTGAAGGTAGTTGTCTCCCAGATCTTTCATGCAGAACCATGATGGTACAGGCAACAGTTTATGAATGAGGCATTGGACTCTCAATCACGAGCCGGAGCCATAGAACAATAATTAACTTCCTCCCATGATGCACCACTGGCCCTAGGTTGCAACGTGGATCATTTAAAGAGTGGAAAAGTAATTCGTTATCGTCACTGAAACTTCACAGGACAACGATGACAAGAGTAGAATATTTGCTAACAGTGAATATGAGGACATGTATGAGAATATGAGGAAGAAAAGTTTAGTTTAATTTTGGCATAAGATAACTGACAATGCATGAGAAGGCTTAGACAAAGGCATTTATCACTCTTTCCGCTAAACTAGTTGTCTGCCTAATTGTCAGTAGACTGGACTTGATACAGCAACAGCACCTCTCTTTGGGCTGGTAGATTACTACAGGCTTCATAAATACCACCGAAATGAACTTGTCGTGAATGATGGGTCGGGATCCTGTGATCAGAGGAGTGTTGAAAATGTAAACCTGTTCACAAACCTCACATATATCGCCCTTACCTCTGAAACAGCTTTCAAACAGCTTCCTTTGGTTGAAGAAGCAGTGACTTCAAGTGATTAAGGTGTAGGTGTCTGCATCACTTCCAATCCCCCATTTATTTTTTAGCAAATATATTCAGTACCAGATGAAACTTTGGACACACCTGCTCATTCAAGGGTTTTTCTAAATTTGTACTATTTTCTACATTGTAGAATTATAGTTAGGACATCAAAACAAAGAAATAACATATATGGAATCATGTAGTAACCAAAATGTTTTAAACAAATCCAAATATATTTTATATTTCAGATTCAAAGTAGCCACCCTTTGCCTTGATGACAGCTTTGCACACTCTTGGCATTCTCTCAATCAGCTTCAGGAGGAAGGCTTTCCCAACAGTCTTGAAGGACTTCCCACGTATGCTTTTCCTTCACTCTGCGGTCCGACTCATCCCAAACCATCTCCATTTGGTTGAGGTCAGGTGATTGTGGAGGCCAGGTCATCTGATGCAGCACTGCATCACTCTCCTTCTTGGTCAAATAGCCCTTACACAGCCTGGAGGTGTGTTTTGGGTCATTGTCCTGTAGAAAAACAAACGATAGTCTCACTAAGCGCAAACCAGATGGGATGGCGTATTGCGGCAGAATGCTTTGGTAGCCATGCTGGTTAAATAAATCACTGACGGTGTCACCAGCAAAGCACACCCACACCATCACACCTCCGCCTACATGCTTCACGGTGGGAACCACACATGCAGAGATCATCCGTTCACCTACTCTGCATCTTACTGATGGCAGTTGGAACCAGAAATCTCAAATTTGGACTCATCAGACAAAATTACAGATTTCCACTGGTCTAATGTCCATTGCTCGGGTTTCTTGAGTCAAACAAGTCTCTTATTATTATTGGTGTCCTTTAGTAGTGGTTTCTTTGCAGATATTCGACCATGACGGCCTGATTCACGAAGTCTCCTCTGAACAGTTGATGTTGAGATGTGTCTGTTACTTAAACTCTGTGAAGCATTTATTTGGGCTGCAATCTGAGGTGCGATTAACTCTAATGAACTTATCCTCTGCAGCAGAGGTAACTCTGGGTCCTCATGAGAGCCAGTTTCATCACAGCACTTGATGGTTTTTGCCACTGCACTTGAAGTAACTTTCAAAGTTTCCGCATTGACTGACCTTCATGTCTTAAAGTGATGATAAACTGTCGTTTCTCTGCTTTTTTGAGCTGTTTTTGCCATAATATAGACTTGGTCTTCACCCAAATAGGGCTATCTTCTGTATTCGACCCCTACCTTGTCACAACACAACTGCTTGCCTCAAAGGCGTTAAGAAGGAAAGTAATTCCACAAATGAACTTTTAACAAGGTCAACCTGTTAATTGAGATGCATTCCAGTGACTACCTCATGAAGCTGGCTGAGAGAATATTTGTATTTTTTATTTCACCTTTATTTAACCAGGTAGGCAAGTTGAGAACAAGTTCTCATTTACAATTGCGACCTGGCCAAGATAAAGCAAAGCAGTTCGACACATACAATAACACAGAGTTACACATGGAGTAAAACAAACATACAGTCAATAATACAGCAGAAAAATAAGTCTATATACAATGTGAGCAAATGAGGTGAGATAAGGGAGGTAAAGGTTAAAAAAAAGGCCATGGTGGCGAAATTAATAAAATATAGCAAGTAAAACACTGGAATGGTAGATTTGCAGTGGAAGAATGTGCAAAGTAGAGATAGAAATAATGGGGTGCAAAGGAGCAAAATAAATAAATACAGTAGGGGGAGAGGTAGTTGTTTGGGCTAAATTATAGATGGGCTATACATGCTGGAGCGCGTGCTACAGGTGGGTGCTGCTATGGAGACCAGCGAGCTGAGATAAGGGGGGACTTTACCTAGCAGGGTCTTGTAGATGACCTGGAGCCAGTGGGTTTGGCGATGAGTATGAAGCGAGGGCCAGCCAACGAGAGAGTACAGGTCGCAGTGGTGGGTAGTATATGGGGCTTTGGTGACATTACGGATGGCACTGTGATAGACTGCAACCAATTTATTGAGTAGGGTATTGGAGGCTATTTTGTAAATGACATCGCCGAAGTCGAGGATTTTACAAGGGTATGTTGGGCAGCATGAGTGAAGGATGCTTTGTTGCGAAATAGAAAGCCAATTCTAGATTTAACTTTGGATTGGAGATGTTTGATGTGAGTCTGGAAGGAGAGTTTACAGTCTAACCAGACACCTAGGTATATTCAAAGTCAGAACCGTCCAGAGTAGTGATGTTGGACAGGCGGGCAGGTGCCCGGTTTTGATCGGTTGAATAGCATGCATTTAGTTTTATTTGCGTTTAAGAGCAGTTGGAGGCCACGGAAGGAGAATTGTATGGCATTGAAGCTCGTCTGGAGGTTAGTTAACACAGTATCCAAAGAAGGGCCAGAAGTATACAGAATGGTGTCGTCTGCGGTGGACTAGAGGTGGATTAGAGAATCACCAGCAGCAAGAGCGACATCAATGATGTGTACAGAGAAGAGAATCGGCCCGAGAATTGAACCCTGTGGCACCCCCATAGAGACAACAGGCCCTCCAATTTGACACACTGAACTCTATCAGAGAAGTAGTTGGTGAACCAGGAGAGGCAATCATTTGAGAAACCAAGGCTATCGAGTCTGCCGATGAGGAGGTGGTGATGGACAGAGTCTAAATCCTTGGCCAGGTCAATGAATAAGGCTGCAGAGTATTGTTTCTTATCGATGGCGGTTAAGATATCATTTGGGACCTTGAGCGTGGCTGAGGTGCACCCATGACCAGCTCTGAAACCAGATTGCATAGCGGAGAAGGTATGGTGGGATTCGAAATGGTCGGTAATCTGTTTGTTGACTTGGCTTTTGAAGACCTTAGAAAGGCAGGGTAGGATAGATATAGGTCTGTAGCAGTTTGGGTCAAGAGTGTCCCCCCCTTTGAAGAGGGGAATGACCGCAGCTGCTTTCCAATCTTTGGGAATCTCACACGATACAAAAGAGAGGTTGAACAGGCTAGTAATAGGGGTTGCAACAATTTCGGCAGATAAATTAAGAAAGAGAGGGTCCAGATTGTCTAGCCTTGTTGATTTGTAGGGGTCCAGATTTTGCAGCTCTTTCAGAACATCAGCTATCTGGATATGGGTGAAGGAGAAATGTTGGTGGCTTGGGCGGGTTGCTGTGGAGGGTGCCGGGCAGTTGACCGGGGTAGGGGTAGCCAGGTGGAAAGCATGGCCAGCCGTAGAGAAATGCTTATTCAAATTCTCAATTATAGTGGATTTGTCGGTTGTAACAGTGTTTCCTAGCCTCAGAGCAGTGGGTAGCTGGGATGAGGTGCTCTTATTCTCCAAGGACTTTACAGTGTCCCAGAACTTTTTTGAGTTTGTACTGCAGGATGCAGAAAAGCAGAACTTAATATTTGGTACAGAAACCTTTGGTTGCAATTACAGAGATCATACGTTTTCTGTAGTTCTTGACCAGGTTTGCACACACTGCAGCAGGGATTTTGGCCCACTCCTCCATACAGACCTTCTCCAGATCCTTCAGGTTTCGGGGCTGTCGCTGGGCAATACGGACTTTCAGCTCCCTCCAAAGATTTTCTATTGGGTTCAGGTCTGGAGACTGGCTAGGCCACTCCAGGACCTTGAGATGCTTCTTACGGAGCCACTCCTTAGTTGGCTTGAGCAGGGGGACCTTGCGTGCGCTGCAGGATTTTAATCCATGACGGCGTAGTGTGTTACTAATGGTTTTCTTTGAGACTGTGGTCCCAGCTCTCTTCAGGTCATTGTCCAGGTCCTGCCGTGTAGTTCTGGGCTGATCCCTCACCTTCCTCATGATCATTGATGCCCCACGAGGTGAGATCTTGCATGGAGCCCCAGACCAAGGGTGATTGACCGTCCTCTTGAACTTCTTCCATTTTCTAATAATTGCGCCAACAGTTGTTGCCTTCTCACCAAGCTGCTTGCCTATTGTCCTGTAGCCCATCCCAGCCTTGTGCAGGTCTACAATTTTATCCCTGATGTCCTTACACGGCTCTCTGGTCTTGGCCATTGTGGAGAGGTTGGAGTCTTTTATACAGGTAACGAGTTCAAACAGGTGCAGTTAATACAGGTAATGAGTGGAGAACAGGAGGGCTTCTTAAAGAAAAACTAACAGGTCTGTGAGAGACGGAATTCTTACTGGTTGGTAGGTGATCAAATACTTATGTCATGCAATAAAATGCAAATTAATTACTTAAAAATCACACAATGTGATTTTCTGGATTTTTGTTTTAGATTCCTTCTCTCACAGTTGAAGTGTACCTATGATAAAAATTATAGACCTCTACATGCTTTGTAAGTAGGAAAACCTGCAAAATCGGCAGTGTATCAAATACTTGTTCTCCCCACTGTATATAGTACCAGTCAAACGTTTGGACACACCTCATTCAAGGGTTTTTCTTTATTTTGACTATTTTCTACATTGTCGAATAATAGTGAAGACATCAAAGATATGAAATAAGCTATGAAATATATGGAATCATGTAGTAACCAAATAAAGTGTTACTGCCGATGCGGAGCCCCACCGGGCCTTCACAACTGGACTACCGACGTTATCTGCCCGAGGGAATTATCAAACTGGCCCCTCCGTCGCGACGTTACCTTGAACGCCCATCTGCGGCCCGATAATCGCTAGCTGTCTATCTGAATAGGCTGCTATCTGAATAGGTCAAATCAAATCAAATTTATTTTTATCAAATTTATTTATATAGCCCTTCGTACATCAGCTGATATCTCAAAGTGCTGTACAGAAACCCAGCCTAAAACCCCAAACAGCAAGCAATGCAGGTTTAGAAGCATGGTGGCTATGAAAAAATCCCTAGAAAGGCCAAAACCTAGGTCTATCGGACAATCTTTTCTTGGGTCACTATAACCATATCTATTTTGCCAATTGTATTGATCCCCTCTACCACACTGAACCCCACTAATTTACAGACGGAAACGCATGAGGTGGCTAAAAACAGACCTCCATTCTATGCTAGCTTGCTACCGATGGCCCGGCTAGCTGTCAGAATCACCGTTACCCCAACCAACATCACTACTCACTGGACCCTTATGATCACTCAACTAAGCATGCCTCTCCTTAATGTCAATATGCCTTGTCCATTGCTGTTCTGGTTAGTGTTTATTGGCTTATTTCACTGTAGAGCCATTATACCTTATCCAACCTTTCAGTTCCACCACCCACACATGCGATGACATCACTTGGTTTCAATTATGTTGCTAGAGACAATATCTCTCTAATCATCACTCAATACCTAGGTTTACCTCCACTGTATTGATATCCTACCATACCTTTGTCTGTACATTATACCTTGAAGCTATTTTATCACCCCCAGAAACCTCCTTTTACTCTCTGTTCCGGACATTCTAGACGACCAATTCTCATAGCGTTTAGCCGTACCCTTATCCTACTCCCCATCTGTTCCTCTGGGGATGTAGAGGTGAATCCAGGCCCTGCAGTGCCTAGCTCCACTCCTATTCCCCAAGCGCTCTCTGTTGATGACTTCTGTAACTGTAATAGCCTTGGTTTCATGCATGTTAACATTAGAAGCCTCCTCCCTAAGTTTGTTCTATTCACTGCTTTAGCACACTCTGCCAACCCGGATATTCTAGCCGTGTCTGAATCCTGGCTTAGGAAGACCACCAAAAATTCTGCCGTGGTCATCCTCCTCTTCAAAGGGGGAGACACTCTAGACCCAAACTGCTACAGACCTATATCTATCCTACCCTGCATCTCTAAGGTCTTCGAAAGCCAAGTTAACAAACAGATTACTGACCATTTTGAATCACATCGTACCTTCTCCGCTATGCAATCTGGTTTCCGAGCTGGTCATGGGTGCACCTCAGCCACGCTCAAGGTCCTTAACGATATCATAACCACCATCGATAAGAGACATTACTGTGCAGCTGTATTCATCGACCTGGCCAAGGCTTTCGACTCTGTCAATCACCACATTCTTATTGGCAGACTCAACAGCCTTGGTTTCTCAAATGATTGCCTCGCCTGGTTCACTAACTACTTCTCTGATAGAGTTCAGTGTGTCAAATCGGAGGGCCTGTTGTCTCTATGGGGGTGCCACAGGGTTCAATTCTCGGGCCGATTCTCTTCTCTGTATACATCATTGATGTCGCTCTTGCTGCTGGTGATTCTCTAATCCACCTCTAGTCCACCGCAGACGACACCATTCTGTATACTTCTGGCCCTTCTTTGGATACTGTGTTAACTAACCTCCAGACGAGCTTCAATGCCATACAACTCTCCTTCCGTGGCCTCCAACTGCTCTTAAACGCAAATAAAACTAAATGCATGCTATTCAACCGATCATTGCCTGCACTTGCCCGCCCATCCAGCATCACTACTCTGGACGACTCTGATTTAATTGCCGTATTGTAATTACTTCGCCACCATGGCCTATTTATTGCCTTAACTACCTTATTTGACCTTATTTGCACTAACTGTATATATACTTTGTTTTCTTTTATTGACTGTATGTTTTGTTCATTCCATGTGTAACTCTGTGTTGTTGTATGTATTGAACTGCTATGCTTTATCTTGGCCAGGTCGCAGTTGCAAATGAGAACTTGTTCTCAACTAGCTTACCTGGTTAAATAAAGGTAAAAAATACATACATACAGGAGGAGGGGTGGATTTTAAATGTATTGGCTGGGAAGAGGTTTGGTCGATGGAGGAAGAAGACAGACAGGCAAGGTGATCATACAGAACATGGCTACTGCGTAATATTCTCTGAGATAGATGTGATGTCTGTCTTTGTTTCTGGAACACCATAATAGAGCTATTTTCCCTCACTAACACAGGCATAATGAGTGCTGCATAAGGGGAACATACAATGCTGTAACATAAGATCAAATGTGTCCATGTGAGGATATCCACTGTTTTAGTTAGTTATTGTACGGTCATATTGCATGCCATGGGCAGCTGTATTGGTTTTTCATTTCAAGTCAATCATCTTTTTCATAGGAATCCAGTTTGCTAGGTACTCTATAAAGTACTTCAATGGTCTACAGACTCCTGACAGGCCAGGTAAGAGTGTTTCAGAAATTGGTGGAATCGCTTGTTGCCCAAACGGTTAGGTTGTTGTTTGTATAGGAAAACAAACATTTCTTGGTCGATGTTCTCAGACGTTGATTGATTACTTCCATTGCCCCATGAAGCAGGGTAAAAGTGCATTGAAACAAATACAGTATTCTGCTTTTGTGCTATTACTAACAATAATAGAAGCTCATCCTGCCGGTGAGCTGTCTATTCTGAGGATGTTGATGACATCACAAGATGCTGATGACAAAGGTCACTTTCATTTCTGTGCACTGTCTGGAGTCCGAGGTGTCAAGATTAGTCACAATTACCCTAATTATATCCCTTTTTTAATGGTGGCTACCATGGTAACATGTGTGTATTCTATGTCAGAGCCTACTATGGACATTGTTTCCTCTTTTATCAACATTTCTACAGATGCAACAGATGCATGAAACATCCTTACATAATGGCTGTGAATGACACATTTGTCAGGAATAAACGTACTTGCTGTATGTCTGACAATCTTTTGATTTATCCACTTGAGAGGTTCTCATTCTATTTCTCATCTACAGTATGGGTCAAACACAAAGGAATTACAACTAAGCTGAATTCACTTCTGGGAGACAATTGAATTTGTTACTCAGCCACGTCACCTTGGGATTAATTGATTGAGGGCTCTTCAGCAGAACTTAAAAAAATGTGTCATAATAAATGGAAAAGTCTGTCAAGCATCAGCAGAGCACCTGCAGGCAACCTTTTATTCCAACAACTTTATGTGTTTGTAATACAGTAAATAGTGGAGGAATTTCAGTTGTATTGGAAATCTCTTCAGTCTCCACTTATTTTCTCTAAAATGTATTGTCAGATTTCTCAGACCTCCCTGGTTTTGTGTGTAATAGTGTAGTTTGGCTGTATTTCTGATTTTGTATATTTTCTTGATTTAAAACAAGCCTCTTTTTAAAGCAGATTCTCCAGATCTTGTCCCAGTAAATTAATTAGGTATTGTGTTTTGGAATGTCCTGTGCAGTATGTGTTTATTACTCATACTCGAAGGTTTATTTCACCTATTAATACATTCTCTCATTCTGGTGTTGGCTCCAGAACACAGTAGGGGACCAGATTTCTGATTTTGCACATTTGAATGACGGTCAAACCAAGAGTCATTGCGATAGGAGGGTGTATGCTATTGAACCTGATCTGAAGTCAGCATCACCTTTAGGAAGACCAAGCCCCCCTGTGGCAGTCTTTATATTGAATCAATACAATATTTTCACTGCAAGAAATGACCTCCTTGTATAGTTGGTTTTATTGTGTTAGATATCTATATAGAAGAATAAAAAGCTGGTAGCTTTGGTTAAACCGGCCTAACATTCCAATGGTTAGTAGGAAAGATTGGCATGAGACCATCATCTAGCAGGGGTTTGAATTTTTAAACACTGTCAAAATCTCTGAACAACTTTATCGTTGCCCAAATAGCTTTAATCAATCCCCTAAATCTTGGTAGCTTCCCTAAATCTGATTATGTTATAAGATTGCCAGGGTGGTCAGCCAAACGCCTTTAAGTATTTGTTTACAGTGCAAGGATACATCATTGAAATGTGTATTGTGGGGTCTGAGAATAGTGATGAATTATGTTTCTGGGTGAAAGCATTGTGAGGTCATTAGCTGCTTTTAGAAAGTCCATTTATTATCCTCTGTGCCAAGTTGCCTTCCTGTTTCTCAAGTCTGATAGCCAATGGAATGGAGGTGCTGGTTCGAACCCTAACTCAGTGTTAATTTCAAGAGGGACCAGCAGCAACAGGGATGTCTGGGTAGAGCAAGGGGAGAGCCCAACTTTTATTAGCATTGGAGAGGATAGTCCTCACACGGGGTACCATTTATGTAGGGGTTGTCCTATTTGTAAGGATGTATTATAATAAGAAATTCTTCACTTATGAATGAGTCATGTGTTTCAATACATTGATACAGCATTATACACTTTGCCTCAGGTACCAAACAGCCACACCTCACAGACTAGGAATGTAAAACCATTTTTAAAAATGTAATCAAGTTAATTGCAGGATCTGCGGTGATTAATCGCAAATTCTGAATTTGCTCAAATTAAGCTGTAATTTGAGATTTTTAATTTAAAAAAAAATGTTTTACAGGTATATTGACATCTGGATTTTGTCTAAAGTAACGGTTATATAAAGTTGGTAAATTGAGAATGCACACTTTCTTTAACCTCGATGTCAACTTGTTTTTACATTGTTGTTTTTTAGCAGTATTTTTATGTATTTGGGATCTTTTCTGTATAACAATAAAAAAAATGTGTGCACAAAAATGTCAAAAAGTTCACTTGAGTTAACTGATTAACTATGACAGCCCTATATGTACAGTAATGTAATCATTCAAATTCAAGTCTTGCTTAACTGCAACAATTTTGTATTGTTGCTGAAGGGTTTAGATATGTACTGTATTGGAAACACTTAAATGGTACTCTGTTATTCCTGTCTATTTGTAAAGAAAAGCTAGGCCCTGGTTGAGTAATGTTTTCCCCTTTTTCTCTCAGATCCATTAATGTTGTTCTGAGACTAGAAGGATTATATTACGGCTTGCAAATGAGGCCTCTGGCAGCCATTTACTGCAGCAGAGGATATCATTTGGATAAATAAAATCTCAGCCTCCGAAAAACGCATCCCCCTATTGTGTCATTCGATTTGTTTTGACCACAGTGTTTTAGATTTTATAGGAGCATTACAGCAAATGACTGTTGTGTTTGGTTGCGGTTCTTGGGCAAAAGGTATGACCCACTACACACGGAGCCCAGACTGCAATTTGGACAGCTCCATGTCGACCCTACATGCAGCGATGTAACAGATGAAATATAGTTCCCAGAATCCAATGGGGTGGAGAGGCCTTGACTCGCTGTATCAAAGTGTGAGGAGGCAGTCAGTGCATCAGGAGAGGAGTGGGAGAGAGGGAGGGGAACGAGGGAGGAGGGGAGTGGTGCGGAGGAGGAAGTTGGAGGGCTCTGCCACAGAAGGAGTGCCCATGGAGAACACTGATTACTTACTTTCAAAACATCAGTTTGATGGAGAGACGCGCGCCGCTTCCCAGCGGCCTCCCATCCGTCTCTGAGGCCTGGGTGGTGATTGATGAGGCATCTGCCAGAGTCGTACACTGCCTGCCTGGAGCCCAGGGCTGATGCAGAGGCCAGCCCTGCTTCTCTGTTTCTCCCCTCCCTGTGTGTGTGTGTGTGTCTTTTTCTGTGTCTGTGTGTGTGTGTGTATGTGTGTATGTGTGTGTGTGTGTGTGTGTGTGTGTGTGTGTGTGTGTGTGTGTGTGTGTGTGTGTGTGTGTGTGTGTGTGTGTGTGTGTGTGTGTGTGTGTGTGTGTTTATGTGTTCAGAGCGGATGACATCATCCCCTGTGAGAGGCTGTGAGACATAAGTCTTTAGCACATTCATTTAATCCAGTGTCTTGACTTTTGTATGTGTGTGTGTTTCAAGTTTCAAATGTAATTAGTCGTAGGTACGGGACACACATGGTATACACTGTCCAACGAAATGCTTACTTCCAGGTTTCTTCTCGACAATGCAACAACAATAAGAAGTAATGAAATATCAGAATAATAACATAGTGTGTGTGTGCATGCGTGTGTGCCTGAGTGATGCCCTTTCAGCCAGCACTGCAGGGATGTTAAAGTTAATATTAGAATTGCATTCAGAATGCTTGAGTACTTTGATGACAAATTGGCAACATTGTTGCTACGTAGCCCCCTTAAAAGTCTCACCACTGTTGCCTCTTCTTGTCACTATCAATTCATACTGTGTTATTTCTGAGACCTTGAACGGCTTTCAGAACCCAGAAAGACAGGAAATTCATTGTTAATGCCTCAGTGAATAGTCCCACACTGTTGCTGTGGGGGCAGTGGCCCTCTCCTTTTCTCTCTCTCTCTCTCTCTCTCTCTCTCTCTCTCTCTCTCTCTCTCTCTCTCTCTCTCTCGCTTCTCTTCACCTCTCTCACTCTCTCTCTCTCTCTCTGTCTCTCTCTCTTCACCTCTCTGTCTCTCTCTCTTCACCTCTCGCTCTCTCTCTCTCTCGCTCTCTCTCTCTCTCTCTCTCTCAGCCTCTCTCTCTCGCTCTCTCTCTCTCTCTCTCTCTCTCGCTCTCTCTCTCTCTCTCTCTCTCTCTCTCTCTCTCTCGCTCTCGCACTCGCTCTCTCTCTCTCTCTCTCTGTCTCTCTCTCACCACCTCTCGCTCTCTCTCTCTCTCTCTCTCTCTCTCTCTCTCTCTCTCTCTATCTTCTCTCATGCAGCCAATGTTTATGTCATTTATATTTCCCCAAATGAAGGGGAGACGGAGAAAATGCCACAGCTTTGAGACTGGCATGTGTAATCAATTACCTCCTGAGTCCCATTCGGGACGTCACGGTCTCTGCACCATGGGCCCCAGCCCATACTACAGTACAATCAACACACTACCTTCTTTATCACAGAAAAGAGGACTGACTGACGGTGTAGTTGGTGGTGGAGAGGAATTAGGGAAAAACCACATGAATTTCAGATGCAATCACATGTGAATTGTTCCAAAAACATGTTTTCATGATATTATACAAAGTTAATGTGATAACGTGACAACATGTAAAGCAACGTGTTAAGTGTTCCAAAAACACACATTCACATGATTTCACATGTGAAATTTCATGTAAAATCATTCGGTTTTCTGTAAGGGTAAGCCTCAGACATGGTGTGGTCTGTTCACATCTCCTCATCTCCATGACACACTCTAGGCCTTTGAATAATCATGACAATTATTCTGACAGGGACAAGAATGAAAAGACCCCTGAATACCACAGAGTAGAGTAGTGTAGTGTACTGGGATTTGTGGCCGTTTTGGGCAAGTTCCCCAACCACTGGTATCAATCAAAATGAACACATTATTAAGTGCCCAACCATGATTCACTCATAGGGTACCACTTCCAACATGATCTTTATGTACCAAGTAGACATACTACTGGTGTTAAAGGGATAGTTCACCCAAATTACAACATGGCAAGGTTAACAAAACCAAAGCATAGAATGCAGTCTGTCTTTGTCCATAAACTAATATGTAATTTTGAAGTTTAGGTGAACTATCCCTTTAAACCTATATGCAGTAAACCATACTTATCCCTTCTCCATTCACTGACATCATGGTTGTTTACCACTCCCTGTGTTTACAGACACCTTGGCGTGAGATACGTTGATTCAATTACACTTATCCATATAAAACGTTCCTTTGCCTTTTACAGTGATTTAGGTAAAAGGTAGGAATAGGGGGAAGGGTGAGGGTGGAGGGGCGGTGATGAGGGTGTGTGTGTGTGACAGCACTGTCGATCTGCTAGAATTACAGTGCCAGTCAAAAGTTTGGACACACCTACTCATTCAAGGGTTTTTCTTTATATTTACTATTTTCTACATTGTAGAATAATAGTGAAGACATCGGAACTATGAAATAACGCATATGGAATCATGTAGTAACCAAAAAAGAGTTAAACAAACGAGGTAGTCAACAGGAATGCTTTTCCAACAGTCTTGAAGGAGTTCCTACATGTGCTGAGCACTTACTGGCTGCTTTTCCTTCACTCTTGTGTCCAACTCATCCCAAACCATCTCAACTGGGTTGAGGTCAGCTGATTGTGGAGGCCAGGTCATCTGATGCAGCACTCCATCACTCTCCTTCTTGGTCAAATAGCCCTTACACAGCCTGGAGGTGTGTGTTGTGTCATTGTCCTGTTGAAAAACAAATGATAATCCCACTAAGAGCAAACCAGATGGGATGGTGTATCGCTGCAGAACGCATGGTAGCCATGCTGGTTGAATTCTAAATAAATCACTGACAGTGTCACCAGCAAAGCACTCCCACACCGTCACACCTCCTCCTCCTTGATGCTTCACGGTGGGAACCACACATGCAGAGATCATCCGCTCACGTACTCTGATTCTCACAAAGGCACGGCAGTTGGAAACAAAAATCTCAAATTTGGACTCATCAGACCAAATGACAGATGGTCGTGTTTCTAGGCCCAAGCAAGTCTCTTCTTATTGGTGTCTTTTAGTAGTGGTTTCTTTGCAGCAATTCGACCATGACAGTTGATGTTTAGATGTGTCTGTTACTTGAACTCTGTGAAGCATTTACTTGGGCTGCATACTGAGGTACAGTTAAATGCCGATGTATGCTCTGCAGCAGAGGTAACTCTGGGTCTTCCTTTCCCATGGCGGTCCTCATGAGAGCCAGTTTCATCATAGTGCTTGATGGTTTTTGCAACTGCACTTAAAGAAACTTTCAAGGTTCTTAAAATGTTCCACATTGACTGACCTTCATGTCTTAAAGTAATGATGGACTGTTGTTTCTCTCTGCTTACTTGAACTGTTCTTGCCATAATATGGACTTGGTCTTTTCCCAAATAGGGTTATCTTCTGTATACAAACCCTGCTTTGTCACAAATCAACTGATTGGCTCAAATGCGAAGGAAAGAAATTCCACAAATTAATATTGAAATGCATTCGAGGTGACTACCTCATGAAGCTGGTTGAGAGAATGCCAAGAGTATGAAACCTGTCATCGAGGCATAGGGTAGCCAATTTTGAAGAATCTCAAATATTTGTCACTTTTTTGGTTACTACATGATACCAAATGTGTTATTTCATAGTGTTTTTGACTGGTCCAACGCAGAATGCCGACTAATTGAATTAAAATGTATATTATTGGATGGGAAACACGGCGCTGGTACCCTAACTGTCACGCTGGCATGAATGATTCGGGAGACAGGCGCAGGAAGGCGTAATACGTATTTTTTTATTATACAAATTACGGCGTGCTGTGTAAGGGCACGGGGACGAGGACCAAACAAACAAGTACATAAAATACAGGGTTGAAACCCAACCGGCCCGGGGGTGGCGGCGTGGGACGGGCCATTTGGGACTGCTGAAGTTGCGTTGTCGGATGGACCCGAGGTGGCGACGTCGGACGGGCTATTTGGGACTGCTGAAGTTGCGTTGTCGGATGGACCCGAGGTGGCGGCGTCGGACGGGCCATTTGGGACTGCTGAAGTTGCGTTGTCGGATGGACCCGAGGTGGCGACGTCGGACGGGCTATTTGGGACTGCTGAAGTTGCGTTGTCGGATGGACCCGAGGTGGCGACGTCGGACGGGCTATTTGGGACTGCTGAAGTTGCGTTGTCGGATGGACCCGAGGTGGCGACGTCGGACGGGCTACTTGGGACTGCTGAAGTTGCGTTGTCGGATGGACCCGAGGTGGCGGCGTCGGACGGGCTATTTGGGACTGCTGAAGTTGCGTTGTCGGATGGACCCGAGGTGGCGACGTCGGACGGGCTATTTGGGACTGCTGAAGTTGCGTTGTCGGATGGACCCGAGGTGGCGACGTCGGACGGGCTACTTGGGACTGCTGAAGTTGCGTTGTCGGATGGACCCGAGGTGGCGGCGTCGGACGGGCTATTTGGGACTGCTGAAGTTGCGTTGTCGGATGGACCCGAGGTGGCGGCGTCGGACGGGCTATTTGGGACTGCTGAAGTTGCGTTGTCGGATGGACCCGGGGTGGCGACGTCGGACGGGCTATTTGGGACTGCTGAAGTTGCGTTGTCGGATGGACCCGGGGTGGCGACGTCGGACGGGCTATTTGGGACTGCTGAAGTTGCGTTGTCGGATGGACCCGAGGTGGCGACGTCGGACGGGCCATTTGGGACTGCTGAAGTTGCGTTGTCGGATGGACCCGAGGTGGCGGCGTCGGACGGGCCATTTGGGACTGCTGAAGTTGCGTTGTCGGATGGATCCGAGGTGGCGACGTCGGTCAACTCAGTTGCAGCTGACGAAATTACAGCGGGGCGCCGGACGGACCAGTCGCAGTGTCATCGGTCGGACCATTCCCCCTGTTTCCTTCAATGGTCGTTTATTCTGTCATGTTGGTAACAATGATTCGGGAGCTAGACGTCAGAAAGCATAATAGTTTTTTTTATTACGCCCCAAATTACGATGTGCCGTGCAAGGGCATGGGGACGAAGACCAAACAAACAAGTACATAGAACATAGGGTTGAAACCAAAACAAAAGAGCGAGGAGTACCTCAAATAAATACACTCGCGCACAATGATTAACACACGGGACGAGGCCCGTGATCATATGCGCAATCCACCAGGCGTACGAAAGCCCAAAACACACAGCACAGGTACTCACATGCACAATTTGACATAGTAACAATAAATCGACAGCACCATGGTGAACAAAGGGCACATATATACAAATACTAATCAGTGGGAATAGGTGCCAGGTGTGCGCAAAGAAAGTTCCAGGGGGATCCGTGACACTAACCCTCCACGCGGCCAGTGATCTTCTCTCACATAAACTGGGGTTGCCTCTTGCTCTGCTAATGTACTAATGTATTAATTTACTGCTAATGTACTGTAGGTGCTAGATCTAGTAGATGACAGTTCCTCCACAGATGACTTCTATCACAAACGCTTGTACATTTTTAAGGCTTGCCATCCATAAATGTTTTATTCTGAAATTGTTTTACACAGGCAGAGCACCACACCTGCTGCACACTGCTATCGTTTTGGGACTTCTGTGTAGTTCTATACATTGGGCCTGTTCCTAACATTTTCCCACCTCCATATTGTACATGTTCTGTATAACCCAAATTAGGATGTGGTCTATACCAGGATTGGGATCAATTCCGTTTAAATTCCAGTCTATTCATAATGTAAACCAAAATTGCAATTCCAATTTCAAATGTTCCTCATTAAAAAGCGTTGAAGAGAATTAGCATTGGAGGGGGGATTTGAGGTTAAACCCGACAGCGCTCTGAGCCGGAGGGGTCTGATGTCTCTGCCTCTGTTTCAGTGTGGGTAATGCAGAAGACTTTAGATTGATAATGGTAATGATATGGCACAGCTCCAGCTTGTGGCGGCCAGTCAGCCTTGATTCATGTGACCGTGTCCTTTAATGACACATCCCGTCAGTCATCAATAAAGGCCGGAGGATGTGGGGGGTGTGAGGAATAGGGGGGCGAGAGAGGTCTGTGTATGACCTCTGTGCTCTGTTCCTCCTCCTCCGTGCTGCACAGTCACGTGGACAAATCACCTGCACACTTCAGAGGCAGGCTACTCGTCTTCCAGACGTGTGTTGTGGGCGAGGACCAGATACACTTTGTACTCTTTATGCATATTAAGGTATACGAGTGTAACATTTTTAATGGGTGGATATACACTGCCTTCAGAAACTATTCACACCCCTTGACTTTTCCCCCCCAAAAAATGTTGTACAGCCTGAATTTAAAAAGGATTATATTAAATTGAGATTTTTCTTCAATTTTCATATTACAAAGTATTTTGTGTAGATCGCAATCTAGGGTCGATTGACACAAATATGTAAGTTTAAACTAGAGATATCTGTTTTTTTACATTGGATTTGTCTCAATCCACCGCATCCTCCGATATCGCACTTCCATATCTACGGTGAAAGGTGCCCCCCCTCCTCAACGGCTTAGACTTTTATTAAGGACCAAATCCATTTCAATCACACTTTGTAACACAACAACATGTGGTAAAAGTCGAGGGGTGTGAATGCTTTCTGAAGGCACTGTAGCTATCCCTCTGGGACTTTATGCATATTGTCTTTATACACTTAGTTTATGCTTTGTATACTCTCCATACGTTTATACATCTGACCAGGGGGATGTACAGTACCTATCAGTGTGTGACTAATAGAGTATAGTTGAGGGTTCTCTTTGTAGTGTTCTCACCAGGGGAACAGAACTAGCTGTGTCACCCTGCTACTGCTGCTACCATCCGACTCTGACGCAGAACACTCAGCCTTTTTCCTTTCAACATTACCCTATGAACATTATTTTGAGTTGTATGTCCTAATGTCATTGAGTTATGAATAGTAAGCAGCATTAATGTACATTTACTTGACTTTGGATTTTGAAATTTGTCAATGTTTATGTAGGTCTGCTGACTTACAGTCAGTTACAGTTACTTATGTAGCTACAATGTCTGAACACTGTTCAAAACAAAAAAAAGCATTCTCTTTTTGGATTGACCGACACATTTAAAGACACTAGTGTTGTAACTTGCTGACTTTGAGCATGCAGTAAAAAGCCTAATGATTATCTCCTCTTTTTTCCTCAGGTTATCTGGGATGAATGTCCCTTCTCCTATTGTCAGCAACAAGAACTGGCTGAGGCTACATTTTGTAACCGACAGTAACCATCGATATCGGGGCTTTAGCGCCCATTATCAAGGTAAGCCTCTGTTTCAATCACCGCAAAGACGCTTAGGAAGGAGTTTCCTGACCACCTAAAAACAGAACAAACTTGTAAGAGGAGAGGAGGTCCAATTAAATAAGAGTGTAATCCCTGTAAACCCCTGAGAGACTCAAGAAATAGCGCTCTGAAAGTGAGAAGAATCCTACACCTCTTCACTCTGTCGTCCTCAATGAGTTTTCTTCTTTTTGTCATAGTGTTGTGATCTTAGATTTGCTGTTTGCTTTTCTTTTAATGTTCATTTTTTTTGTTTCAGTCTAAGTCTTTCTATCATCCTGCCTTCTAACTGTTTATAATTACAACTAGAAGAGACAGATATTTATTTTCTAATGTCAACCGTAAATTCTCCAAGAAGTTTTTCGGGCAATCAGCGCTTTCGTTTTTCACTTTTAATTAGAAATGCTTCTCTGTAGCAATGCCAATCATGCACAGCACAGCAGTCAATTAAAAACATGATTTTGTTGTATTTCAAACTAATCAATAGATCAACAACAAATCACTTTTTCTCCTCTTTTTTAAATAGCTGTCTCTTTTATTTTATCATATTCCAAAGCTTCTAATTAAAACAAACCAAAGCTACTGTTTAACAGATCATCCAGAATCATATACCCACTTCTGCATTGCTGTGTGTTATGTTTGTGGAGTTATTCTGACATGCATTTACCATAAACCAAATCTTTCAAAATGTCCTCCACACTAATTAAATGTTATAATATTGGGGGACATGGTTGAAATATGAAATATGTTTGCCTGCTCTTACAGTTTGGGATATTACTTTGGATAAAAAATGATCACCACTTCCGAACCACCTTATAGGGTACGATGATGTGCTGCATTTCCCAGAGAGGTGTTAGATACAGCCACAGGTTATATCTCCAGCAGGGTTAGGCTCAATTCAAATTGAAATCAGTCAATTCAGGAAGTGATTTGAATTTAAAATCCAGAAATGTAAAAACTTTTGACATCAATAGCTTCTACTTTTCTGTTTATTGAGAAATCATTGGAAATATATGCCCTTTTTTCAATAATTTAATTGGAATTTCAGTTTACTTCCTGAATTGACTGCCTTCCATTTGAATTGAGCCATACCCTGCTCTCCAGGGACATTGGGGGTGAAAGGTTAATGAATGTACTCTTCTCCTCTGATCTGAGGTCAGTGTTAGTGAGAACAGTGACAGATTACCTCCTTGTCTCACCACAACTAATGCTTACTAGTCACTCCTTTTTAGCTCATCAGCTGCTTTAAAGCTACATTCTGCGATTCTAAAATTGAATTAAACATTACATTTTGGGTTATGATAGAGTATGAGCGTGCTTAAGTCATGAAACACTTCTACTGTAAGTAATATCCTTTAATAGACAGTAGAGAAGCATGGTTTAAGACCAATAGAAAGAGATGGACATCTGCAGTCAGAGAAGAGCTCAGAGCATCTGAATAGGTTTATTTCTGTCCTTGACACCTCTCCAGAGGACAATGTTATAGGTCAAGCGCTTTTCACATCCTCTGAAAGGGCAGTGTCTGTATGTACAGAGCCCAAAGAAAGAAGAGGGGATGAATAAATGATTTGCTCATAATTTACTAATCTTTGTAAATAGTTAGGGAACCATTTTGCTAATATCCTACTAATGAGCTTTTAATTGGACATTGCTATATAAAGTGTCACACCCCAAGGACTTTTATTAAACACAACTTGTATTTATTATCGATATTCTCAAAGAAAAAGGACTGTAGAACGTAATTTATTTTGTGGCTTCGTGCCAAGAACAGCAGTGGATTTAAATGGTCTTTAAAATGGACAAACTTCCCATCAAACAGACTCCCTTCAACTAAAATACACAATATTTGAGAAGTTCAGCACATTTATGGCACTTGATGGAGGTGAAAAGCCAGGCAAGATTGGTTTGTGCCCTTCACAAGAAGATAGAGATTTTATCTTAATGTCTGCTGTTGATGCTGCCGAGGGATGAATTGCCCCTTGAGAACGGCCCTGTGTGCGACTTCTTATTGAGGCTTTACAGGTATACACCACCTGGTGAGCCACAAGCAGCCCAGCTTCAAAGCAGCAGCTGCAAAGTGCCTTAGGACACCAAAACCACCCCAAAATCCAATTTACCCACCTGCTCTGTTTGACAGAAATGCCATCAGAAAAAGCACGTTCCCATCTCTGATTGAACCACAGTTATTGACATTAGCCAGCTGTTGCTCTCACTCTCAATTCAACTCATCTCTCATAGGAAGTCAGTCAGTGGCTGTCGAATTGAAGCTGTTATTGGCTATGCTGCTGCGGCTCTTCTCAAGACAGCCACAGATAAGTAATGAAATTGAAGCTGCAACGTCTCAACGTAATCAAAGTTTGACAGGGAATTTGAACCCAGGCAATGTACTTAACTATTGTATTTGTATGCGGGCAGCCTAGCTGCTGTTCAGCACTATTATTGAAAAGGAATTAACATACAGAATTAACTACCTGATGTGGATGCAGATATCAACTGTAGTTGCTAAGTATGTTATACACATAGGGAGCCCCTTATAATGCAATTTTACCCATGATCTGGCACAGCAGGGTTAGAAGCCAATGGTCCTTTTCAGACAACTTGAGGATTTTGAGGAACTAACGGTCAACAATTAGTCCCAAAAATTATCCTCCAGGGTTCTTTCTATCTTATCTTCCCTAGAATTAAAATCATCCAAATGCCCCTCTCATATCATACTGAATCGCACAGCCCTCTGTCACAGGTCAGACAATTTCTCCACTCCTCTAAGCAGTCAAGTCAGAAATAGGACTTCATGCTAATTCATGACCAGAAGACTGGTGTCGCAGACTATCTCTTCCCCTGGAGCTACTGCCATCTTTGATAAGACCACCTGTGCTCCTCTATCATTAGACTGCAGGCCTGTGCAGAGTATTGTAAATTAGGATTTACCATTGCACATGGGGAAATAATTAATTTGGCAAGTATTCAACTTTTTCCTGTCAGATGTGATCCTTCAACCATGGGCCTATATCATAATGGCATTACTATTAGCATGTTTGCTTCTACAGCATCAGGTTCCTTAATAGGTACCCAGTATTCCAGATATACATTTTGTTTTCTTTGAACCTTGTACATTGTCTTTTTTTAATTCTGCCAAGTGAGATTTTAAATCATCTTCTTTTAACAATCAGATCTGCATTTGACCTTAAAGTCAGTTGCAAACATACTGTAGATGTTGTCTTGAGAGAAGAGACAGTCACATGAACAAGCAAATCATTGAATCAATTTTTGAAAAAAGTTGTTTCCAAACACTTTGTAGGGGAAATTATATGCAGGGTCCCAAGTATATATACTGTTAAAAGCTAAATTCATATTGAACTGCACTGCCACAAAGAAGCAAAAAGTGTATCAGCATCCCTTAACCATTACAGTGTAAAATGTTCAGTAATTTGGAGTGGAAAGCCCTTTCCAAAAACTCCACATAATATTTCAGGCTGTACTTTATGCATAAACCGCTCGGGACAGACATGTATATGTAACTCTAGCTATATAATTTATTGTAGTTATCTTTCCTTTCTGTGACGACTAAGCAGTGAGCAAGACCGGCGTGTCAGGTGCCGCGATTTAATGATAAAAACAAATTACACCATAAAATCAGTCATTTAGTATGCAATCACTTTAGCTCTACATTGGTATGGTTCCCAATTAAGCAGCCAAAGGCAGTTTAATTAAGCAATAAGGCCAGAGGGGGTGTGGTGTATTGCCAATATACCAGGGCTAAGGGCAGTTGTTAAACATGATGCAACACTGAGTTTTTGGGCCACTTAATACCTGGACACTGAAGCTGTGATTGATAGTATACGGTGGAATTTGAAACAGCCTTGAGACACTTTTATAAAGACTTGCCAAGACTTTAAAGACACATCCTATAATTTCAAGTTCTGAAAGGTCCAATGCAGCTGTATCCCGATGTCCAATCATTTCTGGGTAACAATTAGGTACCTTACAGTGATTGTTTTAGCAAAGAGCAATTTCTCAAGCAAGAATTTTGTTAGGACTGTCTGTTAGTGGGGAAAACCAAAAACTATTTGTTATTGGCAGAAAGGTTTGGAACTCTCATTGGTCTATTAAAAAATGTACCTTCTTATGATGTCACCAGGCAGGCCAAAACTCCATCCCACCAAAACAGGCAGGCATTTCAGGTAGTCTTTCCAAACAGCTCTTACACTAAAAGGGCATTATCATAATTTTCACAATTTTACAGTATTATTCCAACCTCAGAGTGTGGAAATACCGTACCAGTCAAAAGTTTGGAGACACCGACTCAATCAAGGGTTTTTCTTTATTTTTACTATTTTCTACGTTGTAGAATAATAGTGAAGACATCAACAGTATAAAATAACACATATGGAATCATGTAGGAACCAAAAAAGTGTGTCACGCCTACTCCCGCTCTTCCCCTCTGGCGTTTGAGGGCGCCAGGCTGCCCTGCATTACGCACTCCTGCCACCATAATTTACGCACACCTGCCTTCCCTCGTCATGCTCTTCAGCGATATTGGACTCACTTGGACTCACTCAATCACCTGTTTATTACCTCCCCTATATTTGTCAGTTCCCTGCTCTGTTCCCCACTGCTGCATTGTTTGTCATATGTCCATGTTACCCGTTGACGCTGTTCCTGTCTTGTTCTATATCTGTTCCCTAATAAATGTCTGACTCCCCATACCTGCTTCTCCTGTCCGGTGTCGGTCATTACAGAATGCTGCAGCCATCACACAAAGCATTGGGGAGTACTGGCGATCCTGTTGGTGGTGAAGTCGGTCCTGGGTTGCCGCCGATGGAACCGGGTGTGCCTAGCCAGCTTGTCGGGCTTCCACGCCCTAGCTGCCTCGAGAGATTTCCTTGCCCCGGTTGGCTCGGAAGGTGCCCATCCCACCTCAGGCCTCAGCCGGATCGTCAGGTCTTGTTTGCCCAGCCGGCCCATGAGCTTTCTTGTTTTGTTGGTGACGTTGGGCTTGGATTCCACCACCGATGCAACTGGGGGTGCCTAAGCCAGCTCGTCGAGTTTTCACGTCCTAACTGGCTCGAGAGGTTTCCTTGCCTTAGTTGGCTCGGCATGTTCCCAACCCACGTCACACTCCACCGGATCATCGGGCTTTCATGCCATAGCGGGATCGACAGGCGTTCATGCCTCAGCCGGATCGTCAGGTTCCTATGCCTCAGCCGGCTCGCCAGGCTCCCGCGCCCCTGCCGGTTCGTGGGGAGTTTACCCCCAACCGGCTTGTCCAGTGCCCATGTCTCAGCCAGCTCTCCCAGGTGAGACGCCGTGTGGCGCCTCTAGAGGGGGGGTTACTGTCACGTCTCCTCCTGCTCTTCCCCCCTGGCGCTTGAGGACGCCAAGCTGCCCTGCTTTACGCACTCCTGCCACCATCAATACGCACACCTGCCTTCCCTCGTCATGCTCTTCAGCGATATTGGACTCACTTGGACTCACTCAATCACCTGTTTATTACCTCCCCTATATTTGTCAGTTCACCACTCTGTTCCCCACTGCTGCATTGTTTGTCATATGTCCATGTTACCCGGTGTTGACGCTGTTCCTGTCTTGTTCTATATCTGTTCCCTAATAAATGTCTGACTCCCCATACCTGCTTCTCCTGTCCAGCGTTGGTCGTTACAAAGTGTTAAACCAATCAAAATACATTTTATATTTGAGATTCTTCAAAGTAGCCATCCTTTGCCTTGATGACAGCTTTTGTACACTCGTGGCATTTTCTCAACCAGCTTCCCCTGGAATGTTTTTCCAACAGGCTTGAAGGACTTCCCACATATGCTGAGCACTTGTTGGCTGATATTCCTACAATCTTCTGTCCAACTCATCCCAAACCATCTCAATTGGGTTGAGGTCAGTTGATTGTGGAGGCCAGGTCATCTGATGCAGCACTCCATCACTCTCCTTCTTGGTTAAATAGCCCTTACACAGCCTGGAGGTGTGTTGGGTCATTGTCCTGTTGAAAAAAAATTATAGTCCCACTAAGCGCAAACCAGATGGGATGGCATATTGCTGCAGAATGCTGTGGTAGACATGCTGGTTAAGTGTGCCTTGAATTCAAAGTAAATCACAGACAGTGTCACCAGCAAAGCACCCCACACCATCACACTACCTCCTCCATGCTTCATGGTGGGAACCACACATGTGGAGCTCATCCGTTCACCTATGCGTCTCACAAAGACATGGCGGCTGGAACCAAAAATCTCAAATTCTACCATTTAGGCCTGATTTACGTGTTCTCCTCTGAACAGTTGATGTTGAGATGTGTCAGTTACTTGAACTCTGTGAAGTATTTATTTGGGCTCTAATCTGAGGTGCGTTTAACTCTAAATAACTTATCCTTTGGAGCAGAGATAACTTTGTGGCAGTCCTCATGAGAGACAGTCTCATCGTAGCGCTTGATAGTTTTTGCGACTGCACCTGAAGAAACTTTCAAAGTTCTTGAAATGTTCCGTGTTGATTGACCTTCATGTCTCAAAGTAATGATGGACTGTTGTTTCTCTTTGCTTATTTGAGCTGTTCTTGCCATAAAATGGACTTTTACCAAATAGGGCTATCTTCTGTATACCATATGTGTTATTTCATAGTTTTGATGTCTTCACTATTATTCTACAATGTAGAAAATAGCAAAAATAAAGTAAAACCCTGGAATAAGTAGGTGTCCAAACTTGTGACTTATACTGTATATATAAAACTCAGAAAATATAATTATTTTGACTGTACTGGGCATCATGTTTACAATGATTCCAATTACTTTGGAAAACATTCCAAACATCAACGTTTTTATAAACGAGGGCAGTTGCCAGCACCTCTTTCAAAATGGTCATTCTCACAGAAGCTGATGTCACACTGTGTGCTCACCATTTATAATGCTGCTCTTTGCATTAACTTTAATCATAAATACACCCAGGAGAGAAATGTATTTCAATGGTGCCATTAGGTTTAGTATGGCTCTCATCTGAACTCATAGCACTCAGAAAATGTCTTTGAGAACAAGGTCATCCTAAGGTGTGTGAGGTTGGCCCATGCGGTAAGATTTTAACAGTGAGGAGGCAAGACAATGAGAGCAGATTTTTATGCCCATGGTGAAGCTTTTATTTGGAAGTGAGGAATAATCCTGGCGACTGAACAAATATTTACAACCAAAATAACAAACAGGCTGATGAACAAAAAGATAGGCCTAATAAACTTATCTGGATTAACTCATAGTTTAGAGTACTCTAGAGATAACCCCTGGCTTCAACTATGCCTGAAAATCCAGCAGCATGCCAACCCATTACCCGTCTCTGTCTCACAAAAAATAAAAAGACATGAGTTTAAATAGCACTTCCCATGATGCATCTGACCAATGAGAGACATATCATGACATCAATTAACTTTCAAAAGCAGACATTACAATATACACATGTTCTGTTAACGAAAATATATGTATTGTCATACACACACAATTCAATAAAGGTGCTTACCCAACATAGATACAATTAATAGATGGGTTTCTCAAATCATTAACCGTTTGCAGGGTTTGGTTAACCATATAAGATATACTGTATCTTTAGATCAAGTGACTGAGGACACAGGACAATCGTCACATCTTGGAATGGACATTGGCTGATGTACTGAACTGCAATAGAGCTGTTGTCTCAAATCGCATTTAAAAAAAATGTACTTAACCTTTATTTAACTAGGCAATTCAGTTAAGAAAAAAATCTTATTTACAATGATTGCCTACACTGGCCAAACCCAGACAACGCTGGTGTAACACTCTGGGCATAATGGGTGCGAAATCAGGCGCAGGAAGCAGAGAGTTCAGGGTAGTGCTATTTATTGCACCCACGGCGAAAATAAGCAACCCCACGAAACACAGGGCGCACACTAAACAAATGCCCCAAACACGGGGACTCAAACAGTCCGGTGAAAAACCCATGAACGAAACACGTCAACATCGAACGTGCTCAGAGCAACACAAAACAATCCCGCACAAAGAGCAGGCGGGCCTACTGGTTAACATAGCCCGACTAATCAGCCTACACACAAAACAGGTCAAACCAATAAACAGAAAGGGGAAAAGGGATCAGTGGCAGCTAGTAGGCCGGTGACGACGACCGCCAAGCGCCACCCGAACAGGAAGGGGAGGCACCTTCGGTAGGAGTCATGACAGCTGGGCCAATTGTGCACCGCGCTATGGGACTCCCAATCACTGCCGGTTGTGATACTGCATGAGGTGTCTTACATCTCAAATTATTTTGTTGTTTTATTTACTATATTATATTTCTAGCTTGGCTTTACCTTTGTGCAATTAAACAATATTTATTTAATTTTTTCACATCTTAATGTATTATTACCAAAATGTATGTGTTCTATTAATCCACTTGAACTTGTAAGATACGTTTACAATTTAACACATATGCGGTTATTGTACCAATTGTACAACTACTGAAACGATTTAGTGTCGATGCAATCTCTGTCCTACTCGTGTTGGACACAGGGGACCATCAGCTAGGGTGGTCTGCACCGTGTGTATCCAATCTGTCATCAGTGATGGTTCACACAAGGGTTATGGGTGCCAGGCAGCGAGGCCGCTCCCACTCCGATCCACTCACTGACTGAGTGAAGCAGCAAAGGTTAATTAAGCAGGGAGGTGAAATATGATCATCACATTGTCTTTTCCTTCATCCCCCTGATAACAAACGACCCTGCAAATACCTCTTAGCCTGATTCTAGCCCAGTGAATAATCTGACATGCCAGACAGAGGACAATTACAGTAATCTATCCTCAACGTGATGGACGAGGGGATAAGATGCCCCAGGACTGGCGCTGAGGAGATAAGAATACAATTTAGTGTTGAACGTTGTCGTCTCAAAGATCACCCTCACATTTGTTTTTCAGTTGTTGATAACACTACAGGTGTGACATTGTGACAAAAAAGGTATGACAGAAGTGACATGGAATCTTACACTGTGATGCATATGTGTTACATTTGGCCTTTCATGGCCGAGATCCTTCAGTTTGAACGATCCTGACAATGTCTGCAAAAATAAGAAGCAAGTGTAGAAATTAGAAACGGAAATGGTTTCAAGCCTTGCTGCCCACTAACGTCCAGATGGGTCTCAATGATAGTATTTAATCCAATAATTCACCCTAGAATTAAACTCCTTAGACTCTTTGCATGATTCAGTATACAATCAGGTCTTAATTTCACCCAAATGTTGCATATCTGCTTCCCTGCCCTCCCGGACAATACATTTAGGAAAAGTGGCACTCTAATAGTGCCCCAAAATATCTAATGGCTATCGCTTTCAAGATACACTGCATGGCCAAAAGAATGTGGACACCTGCTCATCAAACCACTCATTCCAAAATCATGATCATTACTATAGAGTTGGTCCCCCTTTGCTGCTTTAACAGCCTCCTCTCTTCGGGGGAAGGCTTTCCTCTAGATGTTGGAACATTACTGAGGGGACTTGCTTACATTCAGCCACAAGATCATTAGTGAGGTCAGGCACTGAAGATGGGCGATTAGGCCTGGCTCATAGCCGGCGTTTAATTCATCCCAAAGGTGCCCGATGGGGTTGAGTTTTTTGCACGGGAGCATTGGCATCCCCAAACTGTTGCCACAAAGTTGGAAGCACAGAATCATGGCGAAATAATGTTGTTCTATGTTGTAGCGTTAAGATTTCCCTTCACTGGAACTAAGGGGCCTAGCCCGAACCATCAAAAACAGCCCCAGACCATTAATCCTCCTCCACCAAACTTTACAGTTTGCAATATGCATTCGGGCAGGTAGCGTTCTCCTAGCATCCGCCAAATCCAGATTTGTCCGACAGACTGCCAGATGGTGAAGTGTGATTCATCACTCCAGAGAATACGTTTCCATTGCTCCAGAGTCCAATGGCGACAAGCTTTACACCACTCCAGCCGACACTCGGCATTGCTCGGCCATGGAAACCTATTTCATGAAGCTCCCGACCAACAGTTTTTGGGCTGACATTGCTTCTGGAGGCAGTTTGGAACTCGGAAGTTAGTGTTGCAACCGAGTAGAGAAATTTTTTATGAGCTACGCGCTTCAGCACTCAGCAGTCCCGTTCTGTGCGCCTGTGTGCCCTACCACTTTGCGGCTGAGCTGTTGTTCCTCCTAGACGTTTCCACTTCCCAATAACATCATTTATAGTTGACCGAGGCAGGTCTAGCAGGGCAGAGATTTGACGAACAGACTTGTTGGAAAGGTGGCTTCCAATGACGGTGCCACATTTAATGTCACTGAGCTCTTCAGTACGGGCCATTCTACTGCCAATGTTTGTCTATGAAGATTGCAAGGCTGTGTGCTCGATTTTATACACCTGTCAGCAACGGGTGTGGCTGAAATAGCCAAATCCACTCATTTGAAGGGGTGTCCACATACTCTTGGCCATGTAGTGTGAGTGCCCATCTCAGATGCTTAGCAAGATTTACTGTGACATAAATGAAAGACAAAACTTAGCTATTAATTTCAGCCCCATGCACTTTGCCGATTAAATCCCCTGACCAGCACTTGAGCCAAACATCGTATGTCATATAGAATGAAAAACTAAAGATCCAATGCAGCCATTTTTATCTCAATATCAAATAATTGATGTGTTTTCAATTAAAATTGTCCAAAAGAAACAAAAATAGCTTCTTAGCAAAGAGCAATTTCTCCAAAAATAATTTTGCTAGGACTGTCTGGGAGTGGTTTGAGTGGGGAGGGGAAAATTAGCTGTTTTTGGCAGAGAGGTTTGGAACTCTCTTTCTTATTGGCTAATTCTTATTTATTAATTCACTGCATGGTGGCGTCACCAAGGAAGGCCAAAACTTCTTCCCACAAAAACAGGCTGAAATTACAGTTGTTTTTTTTCAAACAGCTCTTACACTAAAAGGGCATTATCATCATTTACACAATTTCAAAGTATTATTCCAACCTCATAGTGTGGAAATCTCTATGAAACACAAGGAAATCACGTTTTTGACTGCACTGGCTCATTAATTGGGATATCAGGTCACATTTTTATTGTGTTATCAAAGATGTCAACAGTTTGTCAGGGGGTTTTGTAGTGTCTCTGGGGATTTCATTTTGACATTTGAGTTACAATGTGCATGGGGAAATTGCTATATTACTGAAGTTAGCAGAACTGAAACTGCATAAATAAACATAATTTTGCACCAATCTTGGAAGTAATAAATCAGGACAATACATTTTCTATATAAGGTTCTATAGCTCCTTTATCAGCTCCTATATCCCGATAAAGTATATCACTGCCCCCATAAGCTAGAGGCTATGAGAGAATGATCAGAGCTTCTTTAAGTTGTTATCGGGCACCAATTTCAACTTGAACTTGATTTGTCCACTTAACTCCATGCTCCAAGTGCTACCATTTTCTCCTCAATACTAGTTGTAGTTTACTACAAGTCCTATTTCTTTAACCTTTTTACAGTGAAGGGTTTTCTAACCGCTAGCCAATTAGACATGGTGGAATGTGTGTCTAGTGTCCAGAGGATGTATTTTATAGACGACCACACCAATGTAATGACATTGTACGTTTTGACTGGACAGATTGGAAATACCATTTGGTTTGTCTCAAGGCCTTACCTGGCCCTTACACCTTTAAACTACCTCTCCTCACAACCCTAGTTCAATTATGTTCTTTTAACCCACCTCCTCTCACTACTCTAGTTCAGTTATGTTCCTACAACAATAACGTGGCTTTATTGGCCCTTTAACCTGTGGCCTTTAGGCAAGGTAGAATGAGATATTGAATCCTCGGTTGCCAGGCTATAGCAGAATTCTCAGTATATATTTCTGTCTCACTCAGTTATAGTGTAGTACCGGCTGCAAGATTATAGTGCAGTATAGTACAGACTGCTTTTCATTTCTTTTAAATCCCCAATAAAGTCAAAACAGCACAAAACAAGTGGAAAATAGATTCCTCAAACACATGGTTAAATGTATGCTCTATGACAGTGGTTCCCAACCAGGGGTACTAGGACCCCTAGGGGTACTTGGCCTATCCACAGGGAGTACTTGAGAAGACTCATAGGCTTACTGCTAGAATGCACATGAGGGGGTACTTCAGGGGTACTCCTGGCAGAGAAAAATTCAGTTGGTGTTACGGTAAACGAAAAAGGTTGGGAACCACTGCTCTGTGATTTGGTAGGTAACCATTGTCTTGGAGTCAAACTGCATTTTGATTGACTAAATTAGAAAGACATGTTTTGATAAGAGATGGTTGCCTTCCTCTTCGTACATATCCTTTCTCAGTCATTCTACGAATGACGAAATGTCACGACTGAACAGCAGATATCAACCAATAGGCAACCTGTGCGAGTCGGCATAGGGCAAGAAACGCAAATCCATTTTAAATTGACTAATTTGAGCTTCTTTTGGCACAGCATGGGAATCAATGTATAATTTTTGACTTTATTTATTAATGAAAGAATGCTGACCAGAGGGCTATAAAATGGGAATAATAAACCATTCAGGTTTGGCTTAATAAGAGCTCAGACTGAAGGTGCCATTTGTCAGTGCTACATAGTGCATGAGGAATGCCTTGGGTCTTTAAGGCTGCGTTTGAATTGGTCTTTTACCTAATCAGATCAGTTCTGAAAAATATCTGATGTGAAAAGATCTGATGTGATTGGTCAAAAGACCAATTAGTGGAAAAAATTATCAGTTTGGGCTGCCTGTGTAAACACAGCCTTACATAGTTTACATACTGTATCAGCACAAAGAAACTCGTGGGCTGATTTATCGCAAAGCAAATGAACCAGATACCAAGAAAGGGCATTAAGGCATGGCAAATGATGCTGCTCAAGTGGTGCTCATCGGTGACCATCGAAGTGTCACCCGTAAATTAAGAGGCAGATCCCTCACAGATGAACTATAATTAAGTAAGTCGATTACATGTCATTATTAAAAGAGTTTGTCATCTGTGCCATTATTCATGTTGGGCACTGCCTGTACGGAAGAGGTACTGTCCACTCTAACTGAATATAATAACAGCTTGAATGATTTTCTGTTATTCTCAGCTGTACACACTGTTGCTGACATGAGGTACTATTGGGGACTTTGGACTTTCTGAAGAATTTCAAGTGAAAATATATCTAAGCAAGTAGTAACAGGAAGCCACAGGTCTGCAGAAGCTTTGAAGCATACTGTACAGTAGCCGCTCATTGGTCAAAAACTGGTTGAAAAGTATAAATCTGTGTGGAAAACTGATTGGAATATTTTTTTAAACGTAAGGGAATTTCTTTAATTCAGTTTAATTCACGTTGAAATGCAAAACTAGGCGTTGAACACTTTTTCCTTACAAGTTGGTCTGTTCATAATCAGAATTACACAACCTTTGATGTCTGAAACTCTAAGATTATGTTTTTAATGCAATCTTTCCCCGTATAAGGGACAGGTTAACGTGTATTGGGATGAGTCTTGTCCTTGAGGCAGAACTGAGCGATTCCACATGGTGGGCCAGCTGCAAAGTCAAATGGGTATATTGTAAAAATTTGCTTTTTGGTCTTAATTTAATGTTAGTGTTAGGCATTAGGGTTAGCAGTGTGGTTAAGGTTAGGGTTAAGTTTAATTACTTTTATGACTTTGTGGCTGTTCCAGCTAGTGACTACTCAGAGCTGCCTCCAGAACAAGATTCATGAAGAAAAATTCTAGCCTGCGTGTAAGGGTGGGCAAACCTTTTTGATCTCAGCCATCTCTATGTCAATATTCTGAAGGACAACTGGCAGTTGTCAAAAACCGTTGCACCTCTCATTCTGTCATTCAGTGAAACATGTATTGACATATCATAATGAGTTTCACCCCAGACTTCATCTTTGGATCAAGATGTTAAGAATGACTTAGCTCTATATTTAAAAAAAAAGATTCTCATATTTTTTTACAGACAAGCTGAATCAGTGAAGCCAATGTCAATGTGCTAGTGTACCTTTCTGTGTTAAATGTGTGAGGCTGTGAGGGTTGCCCTGAACTACGGAACCATGAGAGAGAGAGAGAGAGAGAGAGAGAGAGAGAGAGAGAGAGAGAGAGAGAGAGAGAAAGAGAGAGAGAGAGAGAGAGAGAGCACCTCCACAGCCTCACACAATGCTACATGCTTGTTATCCCACCTATTTTCCATATCCTACTATAATCCTTCATCATCCCATGTTATATCTGACAGTGAATCCACGGGTATTTTTTAACAAGAGCATTAAATACGTAATGATAGATGTTTGGGTCTTTTGAACACATACTGTTTTGGAAAACAGAAAAGAAAGCATTTATCATGATGTTTTTACACATGTTGAATGTGATCCTGTTGTTATTATTATTATTATTACACTTGTCATTCCTCACAGGGCTTCTGTTCAAATGAGCTGAAATAGTGATGAAAGCCTCCAGCACAACACCTGAAAATCCCTATTTTGCTCAGGGGCAGTGTGTGTGTATGTGTATGTGCGCGCGAGTATGTGTGTATGTACGCGTGTGTATGTGCGCGAGAGTGTGTGTGTATGTATGTGTATGTGCGCGCGAGTGTGTGTGTGTGTGTGTGTGTGTGTGTGTATGTATGTGTATGTACGCGCAAGTGTGTGTGTATGTACGTATGTGTATGTGCACACGAGTATGTGTATGTGCGCGCGAGTGTGTGTGTATGTACGTGTATGTGTATGTACGAGCGAGTGTGTGTGTATGTACGTGTGTGTATGTGTATGTGCGAGCGAGCGAGTGTGTGTGTATGTACGTGTGTGTATGTGTATGTGCGAGCGAGTGTGTGTATGAGTATGTGCGAGCGAGTGTGTGTGTATGTTCGTGTGTGTATGTGAGCAGACGTCTGCACTGTTATGTCCCAATGTGCCATTCTGCGGCATAACAAATCGGCCATTCGGTTGCAAAAAAAAACCTTGACAGCCTCCTCTGCCCTGAAGACTCCTCTGAGGATTGTGGCTAAAGGCTGATCCATATTGGCTGCTCTACTCTACCCTGGTCTGGTCTGCCATCCTACAACCCCCCCCCCCCCCCCCCCAATCATTTCAAGGTTGAAAAATGAACAGAAGCCCTGTAGGCTACTTATATATGAATATCTTTCTCCTCCTCTTCTTTTTATCTTTTCATTTTAGCTTGCCTATTTTATTTCTGTACATTATTCTTTGTTGTTACCTGCTGCTGCTATGATTTGTGCTCTTCTTCATAAGCTTGGAGGATGGGTTTCTTGGTTTTCAATGCTGATCAGTTTATTTGGAACCTGTTTTACCTGATTTCATGTTTTTGTTTTCCCTTTAACTAGTGAAAAGGTCTGTAGACTTTAAATCTAGAGGAGTAAAATTATTCCCAGGAAAAGACAACAGCAACAAGTTTTCTATCTGTGAGTCTACCCTTTGTTACTCTGTTATGGTAAATCTGTGATTTCTGTTTTCCCGTCTGTGCTTGTGCATGTTTGTTTGTCGATGTGTTTCATGTTTTCAATAATTTGGTCATTGCTTTGTTTGGACATCATAACCTGTTGAATGCACGATCAGTCCCCCAGCCCACCCATCATGCCTTGAATCAATAACCATTGGTCTTGTGCAGCATCAATAATGATAAGGCATATGTGCACCTCAGCATTAAGATGGATTTGGGATAAGGCCCTGCGATAGACTAGTGTCCTGTCCATGGGGTGTACTCTCTCCTGCCGGATTAGCTGTTCTGGCTCGGACAAGGCAACCTTCATGCTTCAGGATTGCACATGCCAAGAAGAGAGGCATCTGGCCTCATTTTTGATATGACTCAAGAAAAGAGGTATCTGGCCCCATTTTTGATATGACTCAAATAGGGATCAAAATCACAACCTCCTAATCTCAGAATGTACATTAACCACAATGCCACTGAGTTGATGTGCAATCCTGGAGTTACACCACCATCCAAAACCCAAATGATCTGCTTCATGCCGTCAAGAAGATATTCCAAAAACAATAACACATATTCTGTTTGCTGATTAGGTCACAATGGCTAACTAGCCAGGTGAAGCCACTGTTCCTATTTTCATTTGCAGACCCTTAGGCTGAATTAATTAAGAAAGATGTGCAAAATTAATCAAGCAAGCTCAGATTATTTATAACTCTGTGTGAATCACACATACTGTTGGTGTATCAATTGTATTACGAGGGCATTGGCTGTATTAAAAGGACGTTCTCTGTATTAAACGATAAGTACCCTCAGCAGTATCCTAGGTTTCAAATAATTGAGTAGTTTTGTCGTGACCATCTGTGTTACAGTATAATCCAACTGTAGCATGGTATATCACTATATTAACGTTCCATGACCTCACAATGAACCCAAAGCTCAGCTGTGGTACTACCAAGTCATACATGTGTCAAAGATGACAGAGTTAATAAACAGAAACGCTTGTGTCAAGTTAGCTATATGTGTTTGTGTGGATAGGAAAATAAATTAAAATGAATGAATGTTAATAGTGTTCTGGTGAATAATGCACTCTTGAGCTCTGGCCGTCCTGTGCTACAGTGCACGTGTGTGAGTCGATATTGCTTAAAGCCTGTTCCAAGGTGTAGCATATGCAATATTGATTTGAATTATCTGATATTAGGGATGCATTCCACTCCTCAAAGTGGGTAGTCGATGCAATTTCCCTTATTATCGAATCCGCGGCCAACTCTGGGAGGGAAAAAACGAAAAACCTCTGACTTGGGAAGCATCTTAAATTGATGGAATCCTGATGAACAAAGTACAAATTATTGACGGCCACAGGGTTTTTAATTAAAGACCTAGATAACAACAAAAATCTAGTCGGTGTACAACGCATTATGCTGGGAGTCAGGAAGCAGGTGCAGAAGGTAAGTTTAATGATAAGAATAAGGCAGAGCAACAAAACTGGAGAAGCGCACTGAACGTGAACAAAACCAATACTGCCTGATGACTGAGGCTACTGAGGGCTAAATAAAGGGAGAGTAATCAAGGTGATGATGAGGTCCAAGTGTGTGTAACGATTGGGAGCAGGTGTCCGTAAGGATGGTTGCCAGGACCGGTGGTTGGTAGACCGGCGACGTCGAACGCTGGAGCGGTGGAGCAGGAGTAGGTGTGACACAGTGACACTCGTGTTTTTGACCGATGTGTCTTGGGGAATGGTTATCTGTCATGATGAGCTAGGTATGCTCAAGGGCATTCCGATGTTAGCAAAAATATGGAATGCTCTTAATTTGAAGTTTTATGAGTGCATTAATGAATGTTTCATTCTATTCTTATGAAGCATTTTGTTTACCTGAAACCGTTTTGTTTAGTCTGTGTACTTGACACTGTCCATGCAATTAATGTTGTCCACATTTTTTAGCATACTGATTTTTCCATCTACACTGAACAAAGGCACTTCACGAATGGACAGATTTGTTTTTGTCTACTTGAAGAGCTTGCACCACTAATACTGTGCAAAGTCTCAAAAGACAACATGTTCAACTAACTCTATGTGTAATGCAGAGCGCCTTATAGGAGCAGTTTGGGTTAAGTGCCTTGCTCAAAGTAAAAGCAATGTATTGCTGCACAACAACATGTTTGCATTTTCATGATTTTATAAAGGGTCTGCAACAGAAATGATAGGTCATATTTAATGTTAGGGCTATTGCGAAAAAGCTCCTGTCAAAACAGTGCTTTTGAGCAATGCAGCCTTCTTGACACCCATTTTGATTTTCACTCATATTCAGTGACAATTTTGTATGAAATAGAAGAAGAAGAAAATAACCAGGATTCCCATAGTCCTCGGTGTCCTCTTCGGCATGTGTGCATGTCATCGCTGCGTGTTTGTTTGCTGTGTTTGGGCCGTGCCATATTGCATGTTATTCAATTAGTTAAATGTATTCACAGAGACATGCTTTGCTGTATTAATGCATTTATACAAATATGACGAAACTGAAAAAGCCCCAAAGAACAAAACACTGTTCTTTGAAAGCTACTTATCTTTAATTTACATCAATATTATACACAGAGAAAGTAAACAGAAACAATAAAGACTGTAGTGCATAAACATACTAATGTGTGAACTGAATAAGTGTTCTTATACCCAGTTAGCAACACTACAATGGCCCATTTGGCCGAATGCCCCCCCCCCCCGGCAAAGTTGTAGGCCCTCCACTGCATACTACAGTATATACGGCTTCCTAGAAGTACTCTGGAATAACTTGAAAAGCAACTACATTGTTAATCAAGGGCATGACAAGACGCATGGCTTCCTTCCACTTGACGGGAGAAAGACTCCTACTCACTCCAAATCCAATCATCAATAAACCAGGCAATGTGATGAGAACTGGACCCTGGGGAGTCTTTCTGCATGGTTTGTCCATGTTGTACACAGCTTTCTGAGGTCTGTCTTTGTGTGAATGATAAATGAGTGACTGTACATTGAAACCTGTGACAGGACTGCGACTGGTGTAACAGGTGAGTTGGTTGTGTGTGTGTGTGTTTGACTGACTACTCACTGCCAGGCTGTCTAAGTATGGTACTGAGGTTCAAACCCCCTTGGGTTTCACACTTCGCTGGACATCTCTGCGGGAATAAGAGGCAACTTCTCTAAACATAGCTGACAAATTGTTCTGGTGGTGAAGGGAGGGACTCGATGGAGTGTGCCGAAATTTCATGTGGCGAAGCCTGTCGTTTTAGAACTGCTTTCCAAAGTGACGGATGGTGAAAACAGGGAGCTGGCGTCCCAGCACTGAAGCTTATACAGAGAGTGGTTGTGTCCAAAATGGCACCCTGTTCCCTATATAGGACACTGCTATTGACCTAGGGCCCGCTCTGGTCAAAGGTAGTGCACTATATTGGGAATATGGTGCCATTTGAGACGCACTGAGGGTAGAAGAGTCTTGAATGACCCTCTGTAATCAACTGAACAGAAAATCTGTCTTTCCTCTCTTTGCCTTGTGCCATGCCTCATCCATCATACATGAGACCCTAGAACTATTCTCCTGGCATTTTTAAATCATCGCTGTTTTCTTTAGGCCATGTTGTGATGCGCTCATACGACAAGAAACATAACATTGATAGACATAACATTAAGAAACACTGACAGCCATAGATAGAGGATCCTGCTCTCCTTTACTCTACAAAATAAAATACAAAACTAAAGGGCAATCTGGGATTGTTACATCTTTTGAACTTTGAAATTAATGATTTTCCCAAAAAAGGGGGTGGGCTGACTGCTTTGTTGTTTTTTTCAAATCCCAGAGTACTCATTTTATGTATGACTGATGGCGGTATAAAATATACATACAGAACATTGATAATGTATTGCTCATTTGGACAATAAAGCACCAGAATGCAACAATCAACAATCACAGCAATCCCCAGTCATCCCCAAAGGGGAACCATTTCTCACCATCATTATTTTTAAAGGTAGATGTATTTAGACTTGGAAAAAAGACAATCTTATTCTATGTGTAGTGAGTGTTTTTTGGGTTTGTTTCTTGGCTGACACCACCCTTAGCTGAGTTGCCAACAACCAGATGTATCCGGATTTCAGGGATACGACTAATTCAACTTAGCTTCCTTTCCTGCTGAAAAACGGATGTGGGGACTCCGCTCAGGCATCTTATTTTACGCCTGCTATGTTAGTTTGACACTGACTGCTACTTTCAGGGAGTATTTTGGGATTTCTCCAGCAGCTTACTGACCTAGAGGGAGGCAGCAGTGTAAACATATCCTCCTCTCAGCTGTCAAGCGCACTGACATGCTGCTGCTGCTGCTGCCGGTTTGAAAGGAGAACATTTTAGGGCAAAGTAAAGTAGCTGCGAAAAAGTCAAAATAAGGCGGCATTTTGCTGGCTTTGTTTGTGTGTTTGTGTGTGTGTGTGTGTGTGTGTGTGTGTGTGTGTGTGTGTGTGTGTGTGTGTGTGTGTGTGTGTGTGGGTGGGTGGGTGGGTGGGTGGGTGGGTGTGCATGTGCGTGTGTTCACTGTTTATGTGTATTTGTGGACTCCATCTACATTTCTACAGTACCGGTCAACAGTGGACACACCTACTCTTTCAAGGGTTTTTCTTTGCTTTTACTATTTTCTACATTGTAGAAATATAGTGAAGACATCAAAACTATGAAATAACACTTATGGAATCATGTAGTAACCAAGAAAGTGTTAAACAAATCCAAATGTATTTTATATTTGAGATTCTTCAAAGTAGCCACCCTTTGCCTTGATGACAGCTTTGCACCCTGGAATGAGTCGGTGTGTCCATACTTGACTGGTACTGTGTTCAAAAAAAGCTTTTATTTTAGTGTCTATAGTTCCTAAAATGTTCTCGAATAATGATAGTCTTTCTATCGGTTTTGTTTGTTTTCCCCATTATCCCATCAGCAGGTTTGCTTCATGCTGATTTGTTTTTATGTTCATCCATTTTAGATATCTGACATTTACTCAGCAGTCGGAAGCGACACGAATGGCCATGGTAAATATCTGAAGTAGGCACTGGGGCCTCTCTTAAAGCACTGTTAAAGTAAGAAACAGTGAACGACCCAGTCTGGTCTAACTCTACTCTATAAAGGATTATAGAGTGTATATACGATTAGACACCAGTACAAAGTTTGCAGCTGTTATTTACAGAGGTAACATAGTCATCAAAGGTAAAACAGTGTTTACACTAATCATTAAGAAGTAAATGCGTACCTTCTGAACATTTATAGCTAATGCATATACATTAGGCCCTTGTCTCATGATTTAATGTCCTGGTTCATGAAGACATATATGCTCAAGAATTCCCGCAGTGCTTCTTAGTCAATTAGTCTTTGCCATTCTCTGTGCATCACACTATGTAGGCTACACTACGCCAGGGGGCTCCTGAGAGATATATCCAACGGTCAAACTAATCTCAACAAAGCAACAAAGAATATAGGCCAACAGATATAATTAGCAGCCCTATCCACAAACATACATACATCTTTTGAACTCACATACAAGTATCCATTCGAATGAAAAAATGCATAATGTCCCTTCTTAGCATATTCTACTTCAGAAAGCCAGTAAAGCCACACCCACTCATTCAGCAGGGAGAAACATTGTTTTCCTGTGATGCATATGCACATATTTCATACTTGCTCTGTGTGGCTCATTGCATATTCCTACATTTCACCATTCATTTTTTTCTTATCTGCTGTCTATTGTTTTGCTGGTCACAAGGAGATATACTATATAAAATATAAACTGATTTTGTAGCCTGGTTGGTCTAGCAGTAATGTCTACAGTGTCGGTACATAGGTTTGAATATGGCCAACTACCCTTTAACATAATCTCTCTCCATCTTTCCCCACTATCAGTCTGGCCTACTGTTCTTTAACATAATCTCTCTCTATCTTTCCCCACTATCAGTCTGGCCTACTGTACTTTAACCTAATCTCTCTCTATCTTTCCCCACTATCAGTCTGGCCTACTGCTCTTTAACATAATCTCTCTCTATCTTTCCCCAGTATCAGTCTGGCCTACTGCTCTTTAACATAATCTCTCTCTATCTTTCCCCAGTATCAATCTGGCCTACTGCTCTTTAACATAATCTCTCTCTATCTTTCCCCAGTATCAATCTGGCCTACTGATATATATATATATATATATATATATATATATATATATATATATCATGGTGTATAAGACCGTTTTCACAATTTCTCAAGATAAACCTTACTGTATTTCCAAAGACACATGTTTTAACTCCTCCCACGCTGAGATTTTGAGAAAGTATTATTGAGCTCCAGCCAATTTCATTGCAGTACCTAAATGTTAAAGTTTCATGGATCTTCCTTCTATTAAATACTTGTGTGCTCCCTACGCTCTGCATGCTGTCCTATTGGTTCCTGTCTTCAACTTCAGCTCCTCAAACCCTACCCAACGGAAATTAAATAGGAATTAAGAATCTGGATATTGGGTACGTCCCTAATTATAACATATTGTAGTGCACTCTTTTTGACCAGGACCCATAGGGAATACCATTGAATACCATTTGCGATGCTAGCCATTGTGTGGTACACCCAGCCACTGATCATCAGTCAACTAATTCCCCATCCAGCCAGCCTAGCATTATGCATTATGCAAGCTAGCTATTTGCTATCTGACCCTATGTACTGGCATCCTCCATTAGGCAGCCGGTAAACAAGACCAAGAGATGGAGCTAGGACTGGTGGATTTGATAAACAGCACTCAGCTGAGTGTTGATGTCGTGCCACATGACACATCAATAGTAATGGACACCATCTGTGCAGTTGAAGATAGAGAGGACAGAACGGCTGGAAGAACAGCATAGAAGACTGGGTTCCTGTTAGGAAGTCTAAATGTGGCAAGACCTGAGTGTGCTTGTCTTTACGCGACAGAGCTATTTTGGGAGCAAGGAATAGATGTAAATGGACATAGTTTTCGACTGACAGAGATAGCACTGTGGTGGAAGTACACATGTCTCTTCGAAAGAGGTGCCTAGCTAGCCACACAAAATACTAATTCATTTTGACTGTGGTTTATATATTTACCTGAATTTCAAAAATATTACAAAATACTTCCTACCCCTCCGGACTAAAGTCTGGTCCCTGACAAGCATTTAAATCATTTAAATCTGTTATTTTCGACTGAAAAGACAGGTCTTTGAGACAGTGAACAATGGGCTGCTGCAGCTGTCTTTTGACCACCATAACCACCTCTAAAACATTGAGATGCATGGTCAGATGTGATCCAAAGCATTGGTCTGTAATTAGCTTGGTGTAGACACTAGCCCCCCTCTCCCCTCCCCTTCCTTCCCCTCCTCCCTCCAGTCAGACCATGGTGTTGTGGACAATATTAATGGCCATGGTGTGAGTGAGGCTCAGTCACAGGGAAAATGAAAACTGACATGCCACTCTCTGCCTCAGATGGAAAGTGATCCAAATGAATCACAATCAGGTTGTGAGAATGTCGATAGATTGCCCGACACTTGGCGCAAACTGATGATGCTCAGGGTAAGAGGTTACTGCTTATACCACTGCACCACCACAGGTCACAACGCTCTAGCAAGCCGTGAGAAGAGTTGATGATAAATGATGTTAATGGTGCGTAGTTTTCTATGATTTCCTTTTCATCCTTCCCCAAACTGAACCTCTCAGAATTAATGTCTAAACTGTTAACATTTGTGTTGTTTCAGTTTTAACCCTGTATCCATGCAGAATGAATGCATCAAAAATAGACATTCATCCATAATATGTCGAATTTCAAAGGGAAACTATGAGATCTTGTTGCTGCTCCACCATCTTGCTGTGCACCTAACACCCCGTACATGATGCGTGTTGGTGTGGTAGCTGTCCCATCTCCTCCCCCATCTTGCTGTGCACCTAACACCCTGTATATGCTGAGTGTTGGTGTGGTGGGTATTGTGTAAGAACAGAGGAACAGGGCCAGCATGAGAGCCTTGTCCTCTTTCTCTGGCCCTCTCCGACTGCTCTCCTGTATATATCATAATGCTCTGCTCTTATCTCCCCTGTCCAGTGAATGAGGGGGGCATCAAGCAGGCGTCCAACTCCTGTCCTGACCCGGGGGAACCAGAGAACGGCAAGAGGGTGGGCTCCGACTTTAGGTAGGTCATTTTGGGGTGAAGAATGGACCCTTACTAACATAGCACCCACTGGGCCAGGAGAGACAGGACACTGGATTTGCAAAGCCTGTGGCAAGGCACCTCTAGGGTTGCAATGTTCCTGGAACTTTCCCAAAATTCCCAGGTTTCCCAGAACTCCTGGATGGAAAATTCCTGGAATCAGAAGGGAATAAGCAGGAAATCTCCTCCTCCCGGGATTGCTGCAAAACCAGGGAATTTTAGGAAGGTTACAGGAATTTTGCAACCCTGGGCACCTCTCATGTGGCTTGCACGTTGCAATGTGTTGGAGAACATACTGATCAACGTTTTTTTTCCCACCACAACTATAAAGAACAATACAAAAATAAACAAATACTATATTATTTACTACATTTACTGAGGTGCTGACTTGCTGCACCCTCGACAACTACTGTGATTATTATTATTCGACCATGCTGGTCATTTATGAACATTTGAACATCTTGGCCATGTTCTGTTATAATCTCCACCCGGCACAGCCAGAAGAGGACTGGCCACCCCACATAGCCTGGTTCCTCTCTAGGTTTCTTACTAGGTTTTGGACTTTCTAGGGAGTTTTTCCTAGCCACCGTGCTTCTACACCTGCATTGCTTGCTGTTTGGGGTTTTAGGTTGGGTTTCTGTACAGCACTTTGAGATATCAGCTGATGTACGAAGGGCTATATAAACAGATTTTATTTGATTATTTATGAGTTATTTATATGCCCAGTATAGACAAAGCAGATGAAGTTAAAACAAACAGCCTACAGATGTTAACATGAATATTCTCAGAGGGCCATATCGCCTGTCAATGACAGTGGAAGGACACTGGACATTGATTGTAGAAGGAAGGTACTCTGGTGTCATTATGAGTGCAGTGTCATGAGCGTGACACACACCAGTAATACAGTTCAACCTGAATATGACACTAGCCTCTAGTATCGCTCCATCTGCATAGGAATCACTTCTCCTCTCATCTTTAAGTGTTCATTCAATGACACACACACCACTTCACTGTGGAATATTGACAGCAGCAGCTCAATGTGTGCAAAACCTAGGTCAATATTGAGCTCAGGGCCTGTAATCATACGGTGTCTTTGGGTAGGAGTACTGATCTAGGATCAGTTTAGCCTTTTAGATTAGAATGAATGGACATAATCATATATATATTTTTTACCTTTATTTAACTAGGCAAACCAGTAAAGAACAAATTCCTATTTACAATGACAGCCTACCCCCACCAAACCCTAATCTGGACGATGCTGGGCAAATGCACCACCCAATGGGACTCCCAATAAAAGCCAGTTGTGATACAGCCTGGAATCAAACCAGTGTCTGTAGTGACACATCTAGCACTGAGATGCCGTGCTAGAGACTGCTGTCCTACTCCTACTCTGAGACTCTTTATAAATACGGGCCCTGATGATTTTAACTGTGATGATGGCAGTGGAGATGGTATTCTATTTGAAGAGAGCAAAGAGATGCCAACAAGAAAACAATGACTTTATACCTTTTATGTTATGACTTATTTCTCTGTAACGTGTAGTGGGAAACATGCCCATTTCAGAATATCATACAATTCCTTGAGTGTGAGTTGCAATTTTCCCGTTTGGATCGTGTTTGTGTTCATCTGAACGGGGTGAATAGTTTCTGGAACCATTTCCTCTGAATGATATCAGATAATCTCAACCGAGCCCCGAGTTTGAGCTTCAAACAAATCGAAGGCCTTTCAAACCAGGCTTTTTTTTTTTACTGTGTAGGAAAATCAAAGATGAGATTACTTGCAGATGTATTTTGAGGTATAAAATGTTTGTAGTTCAATAACACACATTAGCTGTACATCAATACTTTCAGTTCCTTTACAGTATTTGGCTTTGTTGTGTTAAAAAAGACCTATATTCCAATATCACATGGTCCTAGTGGGAATCTGTTTTTAATTACTGTTTAATGTGCACAGATAGGCCTATACTTCATGTGTTTCTACAGTATGTAATGTAGTAACACTCCTGTGTGTGTGTGTGTGTGTGTGTGTGTGTGTGTGTGTGTGTGTGTGTGTGTGTGTGTGTGTGTGTGTGTGTGTGTGTGTGTGTGTGTGTGTGTGTGCGTGCGCGTGTGTGTGCGTGCGCGTGCGTGTATGCATGTGTACATGTGCGAATGTGCCTGTATATGTGTGTCTGCCTGTCTGTGTTCCATCTCTCCCAACAACAGTATCGGAGCCACCGTCCAGTTCCTCTGTAATGAGGACCATGTGCTCCAAGGCTCCAAGACCATCACCTGTCAGAGGGTGGCCGAGGTGTTCGCTGCCTGGAGTGACCACCGCCCCGTCTGCAAAGGTCAGTTAGCACCCCTGGCAACTGCCTGCATGCTCCCGGACCCCAAATGGCACCCTATTCCTTATTTAGTGCACTACTTTTGACAAGGGCCCATAGGGGGCTGGTCAAAAGTAGCAAACTATATGGGGAATGGGCCACTATTTAGGACGCAGTGCATGGCTCCTGGGTCCCAGAATTCATTGAGAATATAGATATGGAGCCCTCATGGAAATGTCAGAGTACTTTGTCATTTTCAACTGAGCGACATTTTGGTGGTTTGGTTTTTCTGGGAGATTGATATGAAATATAATTTGGGATTCTGTGTAATGTTCATGATGTTCAACAGTGGATCAGAGACCTGCTAAGGTTTGATTAGTCAGTGTTACCGCAGGGGAGGGTCGGTGTGACAAGCAGACAGGTTGTTAGAGGTAGCTGGGACACCTGTGGGCCTGATCCTTTTTTGTGACACACACACACACATTCATCAACCAATCGTGGTCCATTTTGATGGTGACACACACATTGACCAACCAATCCTATCCCAGGCCACTGTGAGGCCTCCGGAGTGGCTAGGACGACCCACTTTGCAGATCAGTAAACAAAGTAAAATTATACTGTGTGTAACATTTAAAGCATCTTGCCTATCACGCCCTACATTCATTCATCAGAGCCATCCTCAGGTTGTGCTATCCAGCCGGGCAAACAATAAAATAAAGAAAATGTTCTAGTATTTCAGGCAGAGTTTAATTATAGGTAATTAGGTACTGAAATTAGTTGATGCGGCAATGGACAACAACTTCAAGGCATAATTATTGTCTTGCTGGATAAGTCTTCTATCTCCCTCTCCCCTCTCTCTCTCTTTCTCTTTCACTCCCTTTCCCAGCTCTCACTCCCTTCCTGTCTCTCTCTCTTTCTCTTTCACTCCCTTTCCCAGTTCTCACTCCCTTCCTGTCTCTCTCTCTCTCTTTCACTCCCTTCCTGTCTCTCTCTCTCTCTTTCACTCCCTTTCCCAGCTCTCACTCCCTTCCTGTCTCTCTCTCTCTCTCTCACTCCCTTTCCCAGCTCTCACTCCCTTCCTGTCTCTCCCTCTCTCTTTCACTCCCTTTCCCAGCTCTCACTCCCTTCCTGTCTCTCCCTCTCTCTCTCACTCCCTTTCCCAGCTCTCACTCCCTTCCTGTCTCTCCCTCTCTCTCTCACTCCCTTTCCCAGCTCTCACTCCCTTCCTGTCTCTCCCGTCATTAATGAAGCATTCACCTGTTGTTTGTTTTTCCTAAAATGTGGAGACATTATTATCTAATCAATTAAACACAGCTGATATCAATTAAGCCGAATCCTGTCACTTGTGTGACTGTGATGCCACCCTGGGAACTGACCGGCCTGAACAATGCCTCCAGGATACCCATGTCTCTGGGGTGTATCTAATAACACCCTTGCATCGGCTTGTCTCTTAGCAGGAGACTCCCTTCAGACTAATGTTTAGTTCATTTATTAGGATTCCCATTAGCTGTTGATCATGCAGTAGCTACTCAGAGAAAAGACAACACAAAGACAATATTATACTACATATAATTAGTCAAGACACCAAGAGACAACCAAAATACTTCCTATATACGATTCATATATACCGATCAGTTAGATATTTAGATGAGGGACGGGCAACTCCAGTCTTCAGGGGATCAAAGTAGTGTCACACTTTTTCCCCATACCTAGCAAACACAGGTGATTAAACAAATTGTAGTTTAAACTAAATATCATTATTTGTTGATTACATTCAAGCAGACACTCTTATCCAGAGCAACTAGGGTTAAGTGCCTCATAGAAGGTCACATCAACAGATTTTTCCCCTAGTTGGCTCAGGGATTCGAAACAGCGACCTTTCGGTTACTGACCCAACGCTCTTAACCACTAGGCTTCCTGGAGTCAGGTTAGCTGGGGCTGGGGTAAACGAGCAACACCAATCACGCCCCCGAGGACTGGCGTTGCTCATCTCTGATTTAAGATGTGACAAGATGTTTATTGATCTCTTTCTTTAAAATATAAAATAAGCTAAGCTTGCTGTCTGCAGGAGTAGTAACTGGTAGCAGATGTGTTCGTGCTGTTATGCAAACGTTTTTGGCTGTAGTTCGAGTTGTTTACACATTTTTAGTTGATTTAATTTATGTGATGTTATTTAATCTTTAACTAGGCAAGCGAGTTAAGAACAAATTCTTATTTACAATGATGGCAGATCTGTATAGAAGCTGTGTTTACTGAATGGTTAATAACAGCTGATGGCGTAGAGGGTTGATTACGGTACTGTTTACGTTGTAGTTTTACACCAAACTAAATTAAGGCTCTATGCTAAAACACTGTAGGTGTTTTTCAATACACTACATGCCTTTTATATGTAAGGCATTTTAATGGACATAGAGCATGTAAAAACACCTACACGTTTACACACAATCCACCTGCGTGCCTGGACCTTGGATTCTTTAAAGCATTTAACACTTTTTTTGTTGGATTGTATGTATCTTGTTTTTCTTATTTAGCAGTCTAAATGGTTTTATACTGGATTCTGCTGTTGTGTTCCCTAAGAGGGGAGGTTCCTACAGTATGTCAAGAGTCAAAATAGATCTAAATGAAATTATCCAAATGAACTCTGAAAGTCTCTCAACATAAAATTAAGATTCGTAGGTATGATGATACTTCGTGGTCACAGTATCAGGGGTACAGTAGTGCTCTTTCTTGATTCAATTTGACGTAATTGTTTTTCGGAGAAGGTTGTTCGATAGAGAGGATGTGCTAAAACCTTGTAATCTCAGAACCATTTTCAGTTTGAACATTCAATATGCCTGTCTTTCTTATTTACATGAGTTTTCTGATGGATATTGCAAACCTCCCATCAAACCAACACTTAACAGTTCACTACTGTATATAAAAACAAGTCACAGGCACTCTTGATCTTGTTTCTTGTCAATTGTCAACTCTGCAATGTCCTTGTGTCCCACAAATGACTTATCCGCCACCATATCTCAATGCATTACAGTATGTCAGTGAACACTAGTGCCATATGGCCACATGACAACCAGACAGCTGGTTAGGCCGATATGCCCACACATTCTTCTCACTTCTTTCAGTACTTTAGTCTGATTGGCAGTGTCTTTGAAGCATGGAAGAGGGTTGATATGACTAAATACATCCAGGAAGTGTATGATATCATGACGTATAACCCGGCTGTATCCACTGCCAGTTGAACTTTATTAGGAGGACAAAAATTATTCCCTATTTAGTGCACAACTTATGACCAGGGCCCTTAGTGGTCTTATTAAAATACATTCACTATATATAGAGAATAGGTTAGAGAATAGGGTAGAGAATAGGGTCGTTTTTCAGTTGTACTTAGACTCGGTCGATTATCAGGGACAATCCAATAAATAGACATCAAATGCCAAAAGACAAAACATACTTTTATTGTATTGTGTATGGAAATGATGAAGTGCACAGTGGTCTAATGCACTGCATCTCAGTGCTAGAGGTGTTTCTACAGACCGATAGTGTGGTGCACAATTGGCCCAGAGTTGTCCGGGTTAGGGTTTGGCCGGGGTAGATAATAATTTGTTCTTAACTGACTTGCCTAGTTAAATAATGGTTAAATAAGTAAACAAAAAAGCATCAGGACATCCTGTTTTTGTTTCTTTAAAACTAGCAAAGCAACATTTGAATGTGTACATGTACAATATATACCACAGGAGGTTGGTGGCACCTTAATGTGGAGAACGGGCTCGTGGTAATGACTGGAGCGGAATCTGTGGAATGGAATCAAATACATCAAACACATGGTTTCCAGGTGTTTGATACCATTCCATTTTCACGTTCCGGCCATTATTATGAGCCATTCTCCCCTCAGCAGCCTCCACTGGTGTATACAGTACCATTCAAAAGTTTGGACACACCTACTCATTCAAGGGTTTTTCTTTATTTTACTATTTTCTACATTGTAGAATAATAGTGAAGACATCAACTCTGTGAAATAACACATATAGAATCATGTAGTAACCAAAACAGTGTTAAACAAATATATTTTATATTTGAGATTCTTCAAAGTAGCCACCCCTTGTCTTGATGACAGCTTTGCACACTCTTGGCATTCTCTCAACCAGCTTCACCTGGAATGCTTTCCCAACAGTCCTAAAGGAGTTCCCACATATGCTGAGCACTTGTTGGCTGCTTTTTCTTCACTCTGTGGTCCAACTCATCCCAAACCATCTCAATTGGGTTGAGGTCAGGTGATTGTGGATGCCAGGTCATCTGATGCAGCATTTCATCACTCTCCTTCTTGGTCAAATAGCCCTTACACAGCCTGGAGGTGTGTTTTGGGTCATTGTCCTGTTGAAAAACAAATGATAGTCCCACTAAGTGCAAACCAGAATGGGATGGAATATCGCTGCAGAATGCTTTGGTAGCCATGCTGGTAAGTGTGACTTGAATTCTAAATAAATCACAAACAGTGTCACCAGCAAAGCACCCCCACACCATCACACCTCTTCCTCCATGCTTCACGGTGGGAACCACACATACGGAGATCATCCGTTCACCTATTCTGCGTCTCACAAAGACACAGCTATTGGAACCAAAATTAAAAAATTTGGATGCATCAGACCAAAGGACATTTTCCACCGGTCTAATGTCCATTGCTCATGTTTCTTGGCCCGAGTAAGTCTCTTCTTATTATTGTTGTCCTTTAGTAGTGGTTTCTTTGCAGCAATTCGACCATGAAGGCCTGATTCACGCAGTCTCCTCGGAACAGTTGATGTTGAGATGTCTGTTACTTGAACTCTGTGAAGCATTTATTTGGGGATTAATTTCTGAGGTGCAGTTAACTCTAATGAACTTATCCTCTGCAGCAGAGGTAACTCTGGGTATTCCTATCCTGTGGCGGTCCTCATGAGAGCCACTTTCATCATAGCGCTTGATGATTTTTGAAACTGTACTTGAAGAAACTTTAAAATTCCTTGACATTTTCCAGATTGACTGACCTTCACGTCGTAAAGTAATGATGGACTGTCGTTTCTCTTTGCTTATTTTTATTTAACCAGGTAAGTTGACTGAGAACACATTCTCACTGACAGCAACAACCAGGTGAATAGTTACAGGGGCGAGATGAATAAACCAATTGTAAGCTGGGGATGATTAGGTGACCGTATGAGTGCCAGATTGGGAATTTAGCCAGGACACCAGGGTTAACACCCTTACTCTTACAATAAGTGTCATGGGATCTTTTGTGACCACAGAGAGTCAGGACACCCATTTAACATCCCAGCAGAAAGACAACACCCCAATGTCCCCAATCACTGCCCTGAGGCATTGGGATATTGTTTTAGACCAGAGGAAAGGGTTCCTCATACTGGCCCTCCAACACCACTTCCAGCAGCATCTGGTCTCCCATCCAGGGATTGACCAGGACCAACCTTGCTTAGCTTCAGAAGCAAGCCAGCAGTGGGATGGATGCAGGGTGGTATGCTGCTGGCGTGCAGGGTGGTATACTGCTATTTGAGCTGTTCTTGCCATAATATGGACTTGGTCTTTTACCAAGTAGGGCTACCTTCTGTATACCACCCCTACCTCGTCACAACACTGATTGGCTCGTTCGCATTAAGAAGGAAAGAAATTCCACAAATGAACTTTTATCAAGGCACACCTGCTAATTGAAATGCACCTCGTGAAGGTGGTTGAGAGAGTGCCAAGAGTGTGCAAAGTTGTCATGAAGGCAAAGTGTGGCTACTTTGAAGAATCTCAAGTATATTTTCAGTTGTTTAACACCTTTTTGGTTACTACATGATTCCATATGTGTTATTTAATTGTTTTGATGTCTTCACTATTATTCTACAATGTAGAAAATAGTAAAAATAAAGAAAAACCTTGAATGGTACTGTACATATATACATAATGGTAATAACACTGCTGCCATAACTGTCCTGTGTATAGTTAGGGAGACCGCCACTAGCTGTAAATTATGTATGATAAGTTTTACTGCGGACAGTATTACAAATTACACCTTGAAATGGGCAGGCAATGTTCCGCAGCCACTTTCCGTGTGTGTATGTGTGTGTGTTGGGTGAACATGCGTGCTTGTACCGGCTTGCCTCCTTGTGTGTGTGCGTGTGTGTCTCTCCCTGTTCGTGTTTGTCGGTGTGTGAGACCAGTGTACTCCTGTTTGGAAGGGAAAAAGGCAAAGTACCTTGGGTCAGGGTTAATGATGTCATTGATCATTCTCAGTGGCCATTGTTTTTTAGGTTACTTTGTACCTCCCGTTCCTCCGAGTCGCCAATCAGACCAGCTAATCTTTATTCTCTCTGCTGAATTGGCTCGTTTTCCCCCAGCGGAAGGTCAGCCTGAATGCTGGCGGACATAAAACACCAACAATAGGATAGAAAACAAATAAAACATGTGCCGGGTGTTTTATCAACGGCAAACGACTAATTATCTTGATGTCTTCAAGTGTAGGCTTATCTCCCTGGCTTGGGATCCCTGACTGGGAGACCTGGGTTTGTGAAAGTTCACCATTAAAATGCTGTAGACAATAACAAAAAGAGGAGGATCCGCAATCTGGATCTCTGAACTGTTAATTTGCCTGACAAAAAAAACCTGGAAAAAACAAGGGACTTAAGGACAACCAAAGTCAGATTTCAGAGACTTTATTTTGCCTCTCCCAGCACGCATGATGCCATTATCCCTCAGTGTTAGATGAACCAGAGAGTATAGCCCTGTCTTGTCCCTCTTGTGAAATCATGTTTCTTGTTTGTGAAGGTGGGGTTAGAAAGGTAATGAATTGTTTGCTCACCATCGTGTCCCGTAATTGTATAGATAATTTCTATCTGGCTGCTCGGCGTGCTTGCTATAAGTTACGCCATGCACCCAGCAGGGAGAGCCAAGGCTCTTCATTTAGTAAGCAGTAATTGAGCTGTCAGTCCATGGAACACAGGCATGCCTAGATCTACGTCCCCTAGATAGAATGCAGATTCTGTTTCACTGAGGCCTAGCTGACACTGTCCACCCCCAAAACTGAATGGTTACAAATCCCATTTCTATGTCCATACGTTGTTGTCACGATGTACATGTGGAGAAGCACACTGAAGGATGGAGGGACTAGCTAGTGAGACTGACTTTGAGGACTTTTTAATACCACTCTTAGGCCATCACTTTAGTGATACTGCTTATGTTGTGTTGACTACAGTGACAGTGACAGAGATAGAGAGGTCAAAAAGAGAAATAAATTGAGAGTGAGAGAGAGAGAAAGTGACAAACAGACTGAGATAGTGAACGAGAGAGAGAAAGAGAGATGGAAAGGGAGACAAATAGAGAATCAAAGATGGAGACAAAAGACACAGGGAGTGAGGGAGGTTAAGGGCTCATGCCTTTATTACTTGGCCACTACTGTGGTACAGTGAGACAGGAGTGGGTGTGAGGTGTTAGTGTGTAATCGGGTGTGTAAGCACCATGTTACCAGACACTGTGTGAGGTCTGTGTCTCTTTCTCCGGCGCCCTGCAGGCTATCAGGCCAGCTGCCTTCACCACTGGGTGAGATCTCTGTCTACTATCAGGCCAGCTGCCTTCAACACTGGGTGAGATATCTGTCTACTATCAGGCCAGCTGCCTTCACCACTGGGTGAGATCTCTGTCTACTATCAGGCCAGCTGCCTTCACCACTGGGTGAGATCTCTGTCTACTATCAGGCCAGCTGCCTTCACCACTGGGTGAGATCTCTGTCTACTATCAGGCCAGCTGCCTTCACCACTGGGTGAGATCTCTGTCTACTATCAGGCCAGCTGCCTTCACCACTGGGTGAGATCTCTGTCTACTATCAGGCCAGCTGCCTTCACCACTGGGTGAGATCTCTGTCTACTATCAGGCCAGCTGCCTTCACCACTGGGTGAGATCTCTGTCTACTATCAGGCCAGCTGCCTTCACCACTGGGTGAGATATCTGTCTACTATCAGGCCAGCTGCCTTCACCACTGGGTGAGATCTCTGTCTACTATCAGGCCAGCTGCCTTCACCACTGGGTGAGATATCTGTCTACTATCAGGCCAGCTGCCTTCACCACTGGGTGAGATCTCTGTCTACTATCAGGCCAGCTGCCTTCACCACTGGGTGAGATCTCTGTCTACTATCAGGCCAGCTGCCTTCACCACTGGGTGAGATCTCTGTCTACTTTCAGGCCAGCTGCCTTCACCACTGGGTTCCAGGAGCACTGAGGACAAGACTCCCCATGGTGGAGACATACACAGACACCTCAACAGACACACACAAAATCATACATACACAGATTCACCTCTCTCTGTCTCTCTCTCTCTCTCTCTCTCTCTCTCTCTCTCTCTCTCTCTCTCTCTCTCTCACTCTCTCTCACACACACACACACATATTTACAAAAACAATGAACAAACATGCAGACACAAACAAACATGCAGACATACTTACACAGTACATTTAAATAAATAAATTAGGCCCAAATTTATGGATTTCACATGACTGGGAACAGGGTTGGGGAGTAACGGATTACATGTCATCTGTTACATGTAAGGGATTACAAAAAAACAGTAACTGGAATTTGTTCCGTTACCAGCAAAAATCATTTTTGACACTTCTCTGTTTTCTCAATGACATTTAAATCAGCATTGAAAAAAGTTCACCTAAGCGAGTCTGACCACAAGTCAGAGGCCACTATGATGACACACCAAATGTGTTTGATCAAGAGCAAGAATAGGCTTTTGTAGGCTACAGTCCAAGCCATGTCTTCCAATGGTGCGACTCCTTTCGGCATCCGAAGATTATCCGACATGAATAAACGCTTGGAGGTAAGGATGACAGCAGTGGTGTAGTCTACAGCGATATGGATATGAATTGATGTGAATCACACTGCCGCTCTCTCATTTAGCTATTTGCGCCTTACGGATTGTGGTTGTTATGGATGGCTGTTCTCAAATCCAAATGGACACATGCTCAAAATCGCACCCTTTTCCTAGATCCATTTTTGGATTTATAAATTATATATACTAAATATATACACTACCGTTCAAAAGTTTGGGGATACTTAGAAATGTCCTTGTTTTTGAAAGAAAAGCACATTTTTTGTCCACTAAAATAATATAAAATTGATCAGAAATACAGTGTAGACATTGTTAATGTTGTAAATGACTATTGTAGCTGAAAACGGCTGATTTTTAATGGAATATCTACATAGGCGAACAGAGGCCAATTTATCAGCAACCATCACTCCTGTGTTCCAATGGCACGATGTATTAGCTAATCTAAGTTTATAATTTTAAAAGGCTAATTGGTCATTAGAAAACCCTTTTGCAATTATGTTAGCACAGCTGGAAACTTTTGTACTAATTAAAGAAGCAATAAAACAGGCCTTTAGACTAGTTGAGTATCTGGAGCGTCAGCATTTGTGGGTTCGATTACAGGCTCAAATGCCCAGAAACAAAGAACTTTCTTCTGAAACTCGTCAGTCTATTCTTGTTCTGAAAAATGAAGGCTATTCCATGTGAGAAACTGCCAAGAAACTGAAGATCCTGCTCAACGCTGTGTACTACTCCCTTCACAGAACAGCGTAAACTGACTCTAACCAGAATAGAAAGAGTAGTGGGAGGCCCCGGTGCACAACTGAGCAAGAGGACAAGTACATTAGAGTCTCTAGTTTGAGAAACAGACGCCTCACAAGTCCTCAACTGGCAGCTTCATTAAATAATACCCGCAAAACACCAGTCTCAACATCAACAGTGAAGAAGCGACCCCGGGATGCTGGTCTTCTAGGCAGAGTTGCAAATTAAAAGCCATATCTCAGACTGGCCAATAAAAAGAAAGGATTAAGATGGGGAAAATAAAATGTATTTAATCACTTCTTTAATCAGCTCCGATACTGTTGTTGGGAGAGAGGGGACACAGACAGGCAAACACACATATACAGGCACATGCACGCATGCACGCACACAAACACACACACACACACACACACACATACACACACACACACACACACACACACGCACACACACACACACACACACACACACACACACACACACACACACACACACACACACACACACACACACACACACACACACACACACACACACACAGGAGTGTTACTACATTACATACTGTAGAAACACATGAAGTATAGGCCTATCTGTGCACATTAAACAGTCATTAAAAACAGATTCCCACTAGGACCATGTGATATTGGAATATAGGGCTTTTTTAACACAACAAAGCCAAATACTGTAAATGAACTGAAAGTATTGATGTACAGCTAATGTGTGTTATTGAACTACTAACATCTTATACCTCAAAATACATCTGCAAGTAATCTCATCTTTGATTTTCCTACACAGTAAAAAAAAAAAAAGCCTGTTTTGAAAGGCCTTCGATTTGTTTGAAGCTCAAACTCGGGGCTCGGTTGAGATTATCTGATATCATTCAGAGGAAATGGTTCCAGAAACTATTCACCCTGTTCAGATGAACACAAACACGATCCAAACGGGAAAATTGCAATGATATGTATGATATTCTGAAATGGGCATGTTTCCCACTACACGTTACAGAGAAATAAGTCATAACATAAAAGGTATAAAGTCATTGTTTTCTTGTTGGCATCTCTTAGCTCTCTTCAAATAGAATACCATCTCCACTGCCATCATCACAGTTAGAATCATCAGGGCCCGTATTTATAAAGAGTCTCAGAGTAGGAGTGCTGATCTAGGGCTCCCGAGTGGCACAGCAATCTAAGGCACTGCATCTCAGTGCTAGAGGTGTCACTACAGGCCCTGGTTTGATTCCAGGCCGTATGAGGCTTCTTTAATCAGCACAACAGTTTTCAGCTGCGCTAACATAATTGCAAAAGGGTTTTCTAATGATAAATTTGCCTTTTAAAATGATTCACTTGGATTAACTAACACAACGTACCATTGGAACACAGGAGTGATGGTTGCTGATAATGGGCCTCTGTACGCCTATGTAGATATTCCATTCAAATTCAGCTGTTTCCAGCTACTATAGTCATTTACAACATTAGCAATGTCTACGCTGTATTTCTGATCAATTTGATGTAACTTTAATGGACAAAAAATGTACTTATCTTTCAAAAACAAGAACATTTCTAAGTGACCCCAAACTCTTGAGCGGTAGTGTATGTGTATATATATCCATTGATTATTGAAGAATGTAACTTAGAAATGCCTCATGAGTTTAGTTCAACTGTCACACTCCATGAGAACCCAAAATATAATCTTGTTTTTCTCCAATGTTTGTTAAAATTGTAAATGTAAACAAACACTGAACAGACTCATTAGATGGTTGAAACAATATTTTTGATATCAATATTAATATCCATAGCTATGTCTATTAATCTGAGAGTGAGCACATTTCTCCAGGCCAATCCCTCAGTTTTGTTTTACCAAAACAGGCAGGGTGGGGATTTTGATATTGTTTCATCTGTGGATGTGCCCTTTAAATATCTGCACATTATCAAGATATCCAAGTGTCACCAACAAAAAGGTAAACAATAGTCCTATTGCGCTTGCAGCATATGACATTCATTTTTCACATGTAAATAGCACTTTTCAGTAGTGCTCAAAGCATGTTATTACATGAGCGCAGCATTTATTTTTCAACTTGAATCAACGAGCTCAATCAGTCCTCCATGACAACAAAATCATAAACAACAGAGTAGAGCTGGCTAAGAAGTCCTTAGTTTTGGGGTCATGCTCAAGTAAAACAATTTGGCTAATCTATACTTTCATATTTCCAAGTCCTATTCTTGAAGATCAAGGGGTATGAAATATATTGGAATGACTGGAATTATGATAGACTTTGGTTTTTAATGTAAAGATATAATTGAATCGTATTATTATACAGTGTGTAGCAGAAAGCGATGGGTTAGAAGAAGCCTACATAACCAACCCATTAAGTCAAATGTAACATCCATATATGGCCAGATATGTCAACTTTAACATGGATTTATCCTGCAATAGATGTCGTTCAATTGATAACAATTGTCTTCTTCTAATGCCTGTTAAGGGGAAAGTCATCTACATGTAATCAGATTACGTTACTGAGTTTGGGTAATCCCAAAGTTACTTTACAGATTACAGTTTTGGACAGGTAACTACCCAACCCTGACTCGGAATACAGATATTGGATGTTCACAGATACCTTAAAAGAAATGGGCCTCACAATGGGCCACAGAATCTCATCACCGTATTTCTGTGGATTCTAATTTCCATCGATAGTATGAAATTGTGTTCATGGTCCGTAGCTTATGCCTGCCCATACCATAACCCCACTGTCACCAAGGGGTACTCTATTCACAAAGTTGACATCAGCAAACCGCTCACCCACACGACGCCATACACGTGGTCTGAGGTTGTGAGGCCGGTTGGACATACTGCCAAATTCTCTAAAACGATGTTGGAGGTGTCTTATGGTAGAGAAATTAACATTTAATTATCTGGCAACAGCTCTGGTGGACATGCCAATTGCACGCTCCCTCAACACTTGTGGCATTGTGTTATGTGACAAAACTGCACATTTAAGAGTGGCCTTTTATTGTCCCCAGCACAAGGTGCACATGTGTAATGATCATCCTGTTTAATCAGCTTCTTGATATGCCACAACTGTCAGGTGGATGGATTATCTTGGCAAATGAGAAATGCTCACTAACAGAGATGTAAACAAATTAGTGTATAAAATGTGAGAGAAATAAGCTTTTGGATAATTATGCATATGGAAAATTACAGGGATCTTTTATTTCAGCTCATGAAACATGGGACCAACTGTTGTTCAGTGCACATACACACAAGCTGGCATATGTACAAAGAGAGAGAGAGAGAGAGAGAGAGAGAGAGAGAGAGAGAGAGAGAGAGAGAGAGACACACACATATACCACCTTCCACAGCACCATACTATCACAGAATAAATCCCCTGATTCCCTGAGCCCATTGTGTATGTTTGTTCCCTGTGTTTGTGTCACAATCCCCCGATCCCGTCACACCTCCACCCACCCACCCACCCACCTCTCCTCCCCTCCCTTCCTCTACGGCACTTTCTTTCTCGCCGTGGTACCCTGACCTTTAGCTGGCCACTAAATCACTGGCTGGCTGTCACCCACATGTCTGTTTGTTCCTGCGGCTAAAGGCTGTACAAACTAATTAAGGAAGATGCCACTTGAAATCATGCAGAAAATTGCCTAGATCTATATTTTCAGGACAGCCCAAGGGTATGCAGAGTTAATCATGAATTTCAATTTAACTATTCATTGGTGCTCTGTTTTCTCTCTCTCTCTCTCTCTCTCTCTCTCTCTATCAAGGGCTCTGTCTGTATCTCTTTCTCTCTCTCTTTTTCGGTGCAGATCTGTTATTTCTCTCCCAAGATGAGATTGTAATAGGAAGTGTGTTGCGTTTATTAAACAAATGAAGACTAATTAGCAAAGTCTTATTGAGAAGAAGAAATCTTATTCCCCTTACAGACACACAATGGGAATGTCATTGCTCTCATAGCTAAGGCTGATGAGATAGTTGATCGACTACATGTCTATTATTTCCTGTATTTTAAACATTAGTGTGGGGACTGGATGATTAAAGAGCCCAGTGACATTTGTTTTATTGTAGCCCACCAGCTAAGGATATTACATAACCTCCAAAGTGACATTCGTTCACATCTCTTATTATGAGGACGACTCAGACATTATAAATACCCAGGAATGACATTCTCTGCTTGCTCATTGGCTTGTAGTATTACTGAAACACTTCCTCATCTCTCCTGGGTTAATCCTATTGAAATAGAATGAATCATGTTAATAATGGGACCCTTTCTACTTTTACTTCCTGCTTTAATCCTATGAGTACACTCAAAGTGGCTGCTAGTCCACACATTATGGCATCATTGACTTGAATGGGGAGGCCCGTTTTTTTTTTTTTTTTTTTTTTATTTCACCTTTTATTTAACCAGGTAGGCTAGTTGAGAACAAGTTCTCATTTGCAACTGCGACCTGGCCAAGATAAAGCATAGCAGTGTGAGCATACAACAAAGAGTTACACATGGAGTAAACAATTAACAAGTCAATAACACAGTAGAAAACGAAGGGGGGGTCTATATACAATGTGTGCAAAAGGCATGAGGAGGTAGGCAAATAATTACAATTTTGCAGATGAACACTGGAGTGATAAAAGATCAGATGGTCATGTACAGGTAGAGATATTGGTGTGCAGAAGAGCAGAAAAGTAAATAAATAAAAACAGTACGGGGATGAGGTAGGTGAAAAGGGTGGTAGGTGAAAAGCGATCGGTTAGCTGCTCAGATAGCTGATGTTTGAAGTTGGTGAGGGAGATGAAAGTCTCCAACTTCAGCGATTTTTGCAATTCGTTCCAGTCACAGGCAGCAGAGTACTGGAACGAAAGGCGGCCAAATGAGGTGTTGGCTTTAGGGATGATCAGTGAGATACACCTGCTGGAGCGCGTGCTACAGATGGGTGTTGCCATCGTGACCAGTGAGCTGAGATAAGGCGGAGCTTTACCTAGCATAGACTTGTAGATGACCTGGAGCCAGTGGGTCTGGCGACGAATATGTAGCGAGGGCCAGCCGACTAGAGCATACAAGTCGCAGTGGTGGGTAGTATAAGGTGCTTTAGTGACAAAACGGATGGCACTGTGATAGACTGCATCCAGTTTGCTGAGTAGAGTGTTGGAAGCCATTTTGTAGATGACATCGCCGAAGTCGAGGATCGGTAGGATAGTCAGTTTTACTAGGGTAAGCTTGGCGGCTTGAGTGAAGGAGGCTTTGTTGCGGAATAGAAAGCCGACTCTTGATTTGATTTTCGATTGGAGATGTTTGATATGAGTCTGGAAGGAGAGTTTGCAGTCTAGCCAGACACCTAGGTACTTATAGAGGTCCACATATTCTAGGTCGGAACCATCCAGGGTGGTGATGCTAGTCGGGCATGCAGGTGCAGGCAGCGACCGGTTGAAAAGCATGCATTTGGTTTTACTAGCGTTTAAGAGCAGTTGGAGGCCACGGAAGGAGTGTTGTATGGCATTGAAGCTTGTTTGGAGGTTAGATAGCACAGTGTCCAAAGACGGGCCGAAAGTATATAGAATGGTGTCGTCTGCGTAGAGGTGGATCAGGGAATCGCCCGCAGCAAGAGCAACATCATTGATATACACAGAGAAAAGAGTCGGCCCGAGAATTGAACCCTGTGGCACCCCCATAGAGACTGCCAGAGGACCGGACAGCATGCCCTCCGATTTGACACACTGAACTCTGTCTGCAAAGTAATTGGTGAACCAGGCAAGGCAGTCATCCGAAAAACCGAGGCTACTGAGTCTGCCGATAAGAATATGGTGATTGACAGAGTCGAAAGCCTTGGCGAGGTCGATGAAGACGGCTGCACAGTACTGTCTTTTATCGATGGCGGTTATGATGTCGTTTAGTACCTTGAGTGTGGCTGAGGTGCACCCATGACCGGCTCGGAAACCAGATTGCACAGCGGAGAAGGTACGGTGGGATTCGAGATGGTCAGTGACCTGTTTGTTGACTTGGCTTTCGAAGACCTTAGATAGGCAGGGCAGGATGGATATAGGTCTGTAACAGTTTGGGTCCAGGGTGTCTCCCCCTTTGAAGAGGGGGATGACTGCGGCAGCTTTCCAATCCTTGGGGATCTCAGACGAGATGAAAGAGAGGTTGAACAGGCTGGTAATAGGGGTTGCGACAATGGTGGCAGATAGTTTCAGAAATAGAGGGTCCAGATTGTCAAGCCCAGCTGATTTGTACGGGTCCAGGTTTTGCAGCTCTTTCAGAACATCTGCTATCTGGATTTGGGTAAAGGAGAACCTGGAGAGGCTTGGGCGAGGAGCTGCGGGGGGGGCGGAGCTGTTGGCCGAGGTTGAAGTAGCCAGGCGGAAGGCATGGCCAGCCGTTGAGAAATGCTTATTGAAGTTTTCGATAATCATGGATTTATCAGTGGTGACCGTGTTACCTAGCCTCAGTGCAGTGGGCAGCTGGGAGGAGGTGCTCTTGTTCTCCATGGACTTCACAGTGTCCCAGAACTTTTTGGAGTTGGAGCTACAGGATGCAAACTTCTGCCTGAAGAAGCTGGCCTTAGCTTTCCTGACTGACTGCGTGTATTGGTTCCGGACTTCCCTGAACAGTTGCATATCACGGGGACTATTCGATGCTATTGCAGTCCGCCACAGGATGTTTTTGTGCTGGTCGAGGGCCGTCAGGTCTGGGGTGAACCAAGGGCTGTATCTGTTCTTAGTTCTGCATTTTTTGAACGGAGCATGCTTATCTAAAATGGTGAGGAAGTTACTTTTAAAGAATGACCAGGCATCCTCAACTGACGGGATGAGGTCAATGTCCTTCCAGGATACCCGGGCCAGGTCGATTAGAAAGGCCTGCTCACAGAAGTGTTTTAGGGAGCGTTTGACAGTGATGAGGGGTGGTCGTTTGACTGCGGCTCCGTAGCGGATACAGGCAATGAGGCAGTGATCGCTGAGATCCTGGTTGAAGACAGCGGAGGTGTATTTGGAGGGCCAGTTGGTCAGGATGACGTCTATGAGGGTGCCCTTGTTTACAGAGTTAGGGTTGTACCTGGTGGGTTCCTTGATGATTTGTGTGAGATTGAGGGCATCTAGCTTAGATTGTAGGACTGGCGGGGTGTTAAGCATATCCCAGTTTAGGTCACCTAACAGAACAAACTCTGAAGCTAGATGGGGGGCGATCAATTCACAAATGGTGTCCAGGGCACAGCTGGGAGCTGAGGGGGGTCGGTAGCAGGCGGCAACCGTGAGAGACTTATTTCTGGAGAGAGTAATTTTCAAAATTAGTAGTTCGAACTGTTTGGGTATGGACCTGGAAAGTATGACATTACTTTGCAGGCCATCTCTGCAGTAAACTGCAACTCCTCCCCCTTTGGCAGTTCTATCTTGACGGAAGATGTTATAGTTGGGTATGGAAATCTCTGAATTTTTGGTGGCCTTCCTGAGCCAGGATTCAGACACAGCAAGGACATCAGGGTTAGCAGAGTGTGCTAAAGCAGTGAGTAAGACAAACTTAGGGAGGAGGCTTCTGATGTTGACATGCATGAAACCAAGGCTTTTTCGAACACAGAAGTCAACAAATGAGGGTGCCTGGGGACATGCAGGGCCTGGGTTTACCTCCACATCACCCGCGGAACAGAGAAGGAGTAGTATGAGGGTGCGGCTAAAGGCTATCAAAACTGGTCGCCTAGAGCGTTGGGGACAGAGAATAAGAGGAGCAGGTTTCTGGGCATGGTAGAATATATTCAGGGCATAATGCGCAGACAGGGGTATGGTGGGGTGCGGGTACAGCGGAGGTAAGCCCAGGCACTGGGTGATGATGAGAGAGGTTGTATCTCTGGACATGCTGGTAGTAATGGGTGAGGTCACCGCATGTGTGGGAGGTGGGACAAAGGAGTTATCAGGGGTATGAAGAGTGGAACTAGGGGCTCCATTGTGAACTAAAACAATGATAACTAACCTGAACAACAGTATACAAGGCATATTGACATTTGAGAGAGACATACAGCGAGGCATACAGTAATCACAGGTGTTGAATTGGGAAAGCTAGCTAAAACAGTAGGTGAGACAACAGCTAATCAGCTAGCACAACAACAGCAGGTAAAATGGCGTAGACTAGGCAACGGGGCCAACAGATAAAACAAACATGGGAAACAGAGTACCATGATTTATGTACCGTGATTTATGGACAGTCCAGCGTGCATCAGCTATGTAGCCAAGAGATCAGTGTCCAGGGGGCAGCGGTGGATGGGGAAGGGAAGCTGGACTGGCGAGTGTTATCCAGGTTAAAAAAACGAACAATGACTAAATAGCTTGTAGCTAGTTAGCTGGTTAGCTTCTGGAGGTTCTTGAGTGTGTTCTAAAAATAAATAAAAAATAATAGCGATTCCGTATCACATTGGGTGAGGCAGGTTTCCGGAAGGTATAAACAAATTAAACAAATTTACTCATTGTAGTTATGTGGTTGATACCGGAAGTACTCCATGTCTGGCCCTGGATGTCAAATCTATGTTTGAAATTCAATGGAATCTGCCATAGCAATGGTAACAAGGTACCTAAGGTACCAAACTACTGCCCACACATAAAGGGGAAACATCTACCAGTGAAGGGAGTCTACCTGGTAGATGAAGTAGCAGTAGTGGTATTTGATATTACCCAAAAACATTTTTTGACTTTATCTGACCTCTTGTGTAAATGGACCCCAATGTAAGGTTTCTTGAATTAACCCAAGTGCTTTAAAGTTTCCGCGTTATGTGTGACCGTATAGTGCACTGTATTCAAGGCTACTTGTGATGCTGTTTGTCCCAATGTGCCAGTGACTTTCTGAGCAGACCAGCAGAGTGTGGATTATACCTGAGGGGTCTACAGAGTCATCGGTGTTGCCACCTTGCTACATACAGAAATAATGACTTATTTATTTTCAAAAGCAATCAAGATTTCAGAGACTGATAAAACCTGATGTCTATAGTATGTAATAGGAAGGGTATGGGCCCTAAAAGTAGTGCACTACAGAGGGAATAGGGTGCCATTTGAGACTCCGTCACAACATTGTCACTTTGGCATCGTCGCTGATGAACAGCACCAATAACACAGACTTTATAGTCATAGTACTGTCCTGTTCCAGATGAATATTCCAGAAACCCTTTCCTTGCTGTGTTAGCCGCAAGCCCGGTAATCTTTCATAGCTGTCAGTGCATTTGGAAGACAGGCAGGACAGACGGGACACAGACAAGCGGTGTCTGTATTTAACAAATAATGACCGGTGTTTCTCCATTAAGATAATGAATAAGGCCTTGGTGTTTTTTTTTTCTTCATGTGCACAGAGTTTAACTTGTTCAGCTGTCATGAAATTAGTCATCTGAGTATAAAATGATATTTTGCTAATTCATGACAACAGAAACCCTGGCCTTAAATGACTTGTTCTAGTTCAGATAGCAGCAGGCTCTATTGAGAATATGTTGAAGTATAATTATGAGTTGAATATAGCCCAAGCAAAGGGGCCCTGGTGTCTTGACGATATTTCATTAATACGAGCATTCAATGTGAGCCAAATCAATACAGCTAAAGCGACTACCTACACATGCACGTAATCACACACATACAGCATTTGGCAAAAGCTGTCTCCAATTAACCACAACTTTTGTGTTTGTCAGGTTGATAAATGTCAGGCTCCAAATGAATAACCTTCCTTAATTTCTTTATTTTTCTCTTTCTCTTTCACAGTGAAAACATGCGGCTCTAACCTTCAAGGTCCTTCTGGTACATTCACTTCGCCCAACTTCCCCATCCAGTATGAGTCCAACGCTCAGTGTGTCTGGATACTCACGGCCACCAACCCCAACAAGGTAGGCCAGACTTTACTACTGTTCAGTCCATCCACTGTCACACTGCTAGCCGAGAGAGAGAGAGAGAGAGAGAGAGAGAGAGAGAGAGAGAGAGAGAAGCTAGACTGTCCTCGGTTGCAACACTCACTGCAACGTCAGTGCAAGAACTGTTCATCGGGAGCTTCATGAAATGGGTTTCCATGGCCGAGCAGCCGCACACAAGCCTAAGATCACAATGCGCAATAACAAGCGTCAGCTGGAGTGGTATAAAGCTTGACGCCGTTGGCAGTCCGACGAACAAATCTGGGTTTGGCAGATGCCAGGAGAACGCTACCTGCCCCAATGTAGTGCAATTGTAAAGTTTGGTGGAGGAGGAATATTGGTCTGGGGCTGCTTTTCGTTGTTTGGGCTTGGCCCCTTAGTTCCAGTGAAGGGAAACGTTAATGCTACAGCATACAATAACATTCTAGACCATTCTGTGCTTCCAACTTTGTGGCAACAGTTTGGGGAAGGCCCTTTCCTGTTTCAGCATGACAATGCCCCCGTGCACAAAGCGAGGTCCATATGGAAATGGTTTGTCGAGATTGGTGTCGAAGAACCTGACTGGCCTGCACAGAGCCCTGACCTCAACCCCATCAAACACTTTTGGGATGAATTGGAACGCTGACTGCGAGCCAGGCGTAATCGCCCAACATCAGTGTCCGACCTCACTAATGCTCTTGTGGCTGAATGGAAGCAAGTCCCCGCAGCAATGTTCCAACATCTAGTGGAAAGCCTCCCCAGAAGAGTGGCGGCTGTTTTAGCGGCAAAGGGGGGATGAGCATACTTTTGGTCATGTAGTGTATGTGGTAGTAATGGCCTAAGGTCACACACTTAATGTGTTGTGAAATCTGTTGTGAAATACAAAATAATGTTTAAAAAAAAAAATATGTATAACTGCCTCAGTTTTACTTGACCCCAGGAAGAGTGACTGCTGCCTTGGCAGGAACTAATGGGGATCCATAATAAATACAAATACAAATGCAGCTAAGCGACTCCCCATAAAACCCGTTGGGCCAATGAATGTCAATGAATGTCAATGATGAACACCAACAAGTGCAATATAAGGTCAATGGTGTCAATTATTGTTTATAGTCACCCCTTACAAAACCAAATACTCTGGTCATTTCAATTGCACTCAACGAGCAATCTGCAGGGAGGGAGGGAGAGGTAAAGGGAGACGGAGAGGAAGAGTTGGAGAGAGACAGGGAGGAAGGGTGGTTTCATTGAATGGGATGCATGGATGATAGCAGTGGTGATAAGATGACAATGCCAATGAGTGTCAGGTTGGACAGCCCGTGAAGATAATGAGTTACAGTACAATAGGTTGTATCTGACAGAGGGCTTTTCTCATTGATCTTTTTGCTAGAAGGTAAACAAGAAAAAATATTTCTGAAACAACATACTTTTTTGACAGGCATATTTTATAGTTTTGAAAAAGACCACCCGGTGTTTGTTCTTTTCTTTTGAATGAGGATGAAATTAAAGACACTATACTGTAATATAATATTAATCCTACAAAAAACTGTTTTTATTATTTATTATTTAATGCTCTATAGTCCCAGCCCTAGTTTCTGAGAGGATTATCAGTCAGTGATCACATCCCAAATGCACCCTATTCCCTATATAGTGCACTCCTTTTTACCAGGGCCAATTGGGAATAGGGTGCCATTTGGGACACAGTAAAGGTCCAGTAAAGGGAACGTGAAAGGGTGAGCTGCCACTACCGCTGCATACCTCCTCACATCCTCTTCCTCCCCCTCCTGCTCTATGATTTTTATTCCAGCCTCACTGCCTACATCTCTCAGGGTCGCCTGCCTGCCGAGATGTTGTTGAGCCTAAGCAAACATGTTCTCTGGCTCATGCAGCCATAACCCGCGCCTCCTGGCCTCCCATATGATCCGCCTCTGCCCCCCTTCTTTCTTTCTTTCTTTCTTTCTTTCTTTCTTTCTTTTTCTTTTTCTTTCTTTCTTTCTTTCTTTCTTTCTTTCTCTCTCTCTCTCCTCTGCCCTCTCTCTCTCCTCTGCCCTCTCTCTCTCTCTCGCATCTGCTCTCTCTCTCTCTCTCTCTCTCTCTCTCTCCTCTGTCCTTTCACACCATCATCCCAGCTGGACAGTACATGCAGCGGTGCCTCAAGGCCCGACTTTTTTTATGTGGTGCTGGATGATGGTATTTGCTAGTTACTGTAGTTATATTGGTGGCAGGTGTCTCTTTTTATTTGTGGTGTTCCTCCTTTTATGGCTGTGCTTGAGATTAATCCACTGCTTTGATATGTGCTCACTAGAGCGCTGCAGTGTGTGTGTGTGTGTGTGTGTGTGTGTGCCTTAATGTGTGTGTCTGAATGGGTGTTTGTGTGTGTTTTTGCGTGCATATGTGTATGTGCGTGTGCATATGTTTGTCCTCCAGAAGGTTGGTGATTGGGGGGGTCCAGGGTTCTTCTGGTTTTATGGGGTCATACACTGTGCTGCTGTTCCCACACTGTGGCTCTGCAGTCTGTTCACCTCTGAGGTGTGCTCAGGAAGGAGAGACAGAGTGGCAGATAGAGTGAGAGAGAGAAAGAAAGAGAGAGGCAGAAAGAGAGAGAGAGAGAGAGAGAGAGAGAGACTGAATGAAAGAGTGAGCGAGTGAGGGCGGACAGAAGGAAGAGAGAGTGGAGGAGGGCTGTCATAGAGGGGAAGGAGGGGCCATCTACAGGGAGCTGTTAGTGATGAACACACACAGCAGCCCCACATGGCATCTGGATTGATTTAGCTCATATCCACATTTGTAATAAAAGAGGATGGCGGAACCCTGCGATCGCTGTCTCCCAAGACCCAGGGGCTGCAGCATGCCTCGTAATTGATATGAGTAGTGACATCTATTTATCCACAGGCGATGACTGGAGGATTCAGGTACAATTAAACATGTCACTACCCAGAGCAAATATCAAACAGCAGCGCCCTTAACAGAGCAGAATGAGGGCGATAAAATATTCATATGGAACATGCAACCAGAATGAATCACCAGGCAGACTAAAGTTCGTATGTAGTCTTAGTTCTAGCGATATGTATTCATTGATGTTCATTTTGCACGCCCCATTTTTCAGTTTTTGATTTGTTAAAAAAGTTTGAAATATCCAATAAATGTCGTTCCACTTCATGATTGTGTCCCACTTGTTGTTGATTCTTCACAAAAAATACAGTTTTATATCTTTATGTTTGAAGCCTGAAATGTGGCAAAAGGTCGCAAAGTTCAAGGGGGCCGAATACTTTCGCAAGGCACTGTAGTTCTTCAAAGGGTTATCCTATGGGGACAGCCAAATAACCCTTTTAGGTTCTAGATAGCACCTAGCACCTAAAAGGGAAAAACAAACAGTAGTCTGTTGGACAAATATGTACATATTAGCTGAATTACTGTATACGCAGGCCCCATATGCCATATGCAGTACCTTCAGAAAGTATTAATTTACATAAGTAATCACAACCCTGAGTCAGTACATGTCAGAATCACCTTTGGCAGCAACTACAGGTGTGAGTCTTCCTGGGTAAGTCTCTAAGAGTTTTGCACACCTGGATTGTAAAATATTTGTACATTATTCTTCAAGCTCTGTCAAGTTGGTTGTTGATCATTGCTAGACAGCCATTTTCAAGTCTTGTCATATATTTTCAAGCCGATATAATTCAAAACTGTAACTATGCCACTCAGGAACATTCAATGTCATCTTGGTAAGAAACTCCAGTGTATATTTGAAACCGACAACCTCGATTCAGTCTTACAGTGCATTCGGAAAGTATTCAGACCCCTTGACTTTTTCCACATTTTGTTACGTTACAGCCTTATTCTAAAATGTATTATAATTGTTGTTTTTCCTCATCAATCATCAGTACACACAAAACCCCATAATGGCAAAGCAAATACAGGTTTTTAGAAATTGTCGCAAATACATTTAGAAAATAACTGAAATATATTTGAAGTCGGAAGTTTACATACAGCTTAGCCAAACATATGTAAACTCAGTTTTTCACAATTCCTGACATTTAATCCTAGTAAAAATGTCCTGTCTTAGGTCAGTTAGGATCACCACTTTATTTTAAGAATGTGAAATGTCAGAATAATAGTAGAGAGAATGATTTATTTCAGCTTTTATTTCTTTCATCACATTCCCAGTGGGTCAGAAGTTTACATACACTCAATTAGTATTTGGTTGCAGTGCCTTTAAATTGTTTAACTTGGGTTAAAAATTTCGGGTAGCCTTTCACAAGCTTCCCACAATAAGTTGGGTGAATTTTGGCCCATTCCTCCTGACAGAGCTGGTGTAACTGAATCAGGTTTGGAGGCCTCCTTGCTCGCACATACATTTTCTATAGGATTTAGGTCAGGGCTTTGTGATGGCCACTCCAATACCCTGACTTTGTTGTCCTTAAACCATTTTACCACAACTTTGAAAGTATGCTTGGTGTCATTGTCCATTTAGAAGACCCATTTGCGACCAAGATTTGACTTTCTGACTGATGTCTTGAGATGTTGCTTCAATATATCCATATAATTTTCCACCCTCATGATGCCATCTATTTTCTGAAGTAAACCAGTCCCCTCCTGCAGCAAAGCACCCCCACAACATGATGCTGACACCCCCGTGCTTCACGGTTGGGATGGTGTTCTTTCGCTTGCAAGCGCCCCCCTTTTTCCTCCAAACATAACGATGGTCATTATGGCCTAACAGTTATATTTTTGTTTCATCAGACCAGAGGACATTTATCCTCTATTTATGTTGATATAGGACATGTTTTACTGTGGATATAGATACTTTTGTACCCGTTTCCTCCAGCATCTTATCAAGGTCCGTTGCTGCTTTTGTGCCAGGTTTCCTCCAGACGTGACATTTGACATTCAGGACAAAGAGTTCAATCTTGGTTTCATCAGACCAGAGAGTCTTGTTTCTCATGGTCTGAGTCCTTTAGGTGGATTTTGTTCTGAAATGCACTGTCAACTGTGGGATCTTATATAGACAGATGTGTGCCTATCCAAATCATGTCCAATCAATTGAATTTGGACTCAAATCCAGTTGTAGAAACATCTCATGGATGATCAATGGAAACAGGATGCACCTGGGCTCAATTTCGAGTCTCATAGCAATATTCATGACTACTTATTTAAGTAAGGTTTCTGTTTTCTATTTGTAATACATTTGCAATTAAGCTTGACGCCGTTGGCAGTCCGACGAACAAATCTGGGTTTGGCAGATGCCAGGAGAACGCTACCTGCCCCAATGTAGTGCAATCGTAAAGTTTGGTGGAGGAGGAATATTGGTATGGGGCAGCTTTTCGTTGTTTGGGCTTGGCCCCTTAGTTCCAGTGAAGGGAAACGTTAATGCTACAGCATACAATAACATTCTAGACCATTCTGTGCTTCCAACTTTGTGGCAACAGTTTGGGGAAGGCCCTTTCCTGTTTCAGCATGACAATGCCCCCGTGCACAAAGCGAGGTCCATATGGAAATGGTTTGTCGAGATTGGTGTCGAAGAACCTGACTGGCCTGCACAGAGCCCTGACCTCAACCCCATCAAACACTTTTGGGATGAATTGGAACGCTGACTGCGAGCCAGGCGTAATCGCCCAACATCAGTGTCCGACCTCACTAATGCTCTTGTGGCTGAATGGAAGCAAGTCCCCGCAGCAATGTTCCAACATCTAGTGGAAAGCCTCCCCAGAAGAGTGGCGGCTGTTTTAGCGGCAAAGGGGGGATGAGCATACTTTTGGTCATGTAGTGTATGTGGTAGTAATGGCCTAAGGTCACACACTTAATGTGTTGTGAAATCTGTTGTGAAATACAAAATAATGTTTAAAAAAAAAAAAAAAAATTGTATAACTGCCTCAGTTTTACTTGACCCCAGGAAGAGTGACTGCTGCCTTGGCAGGAACTAATGGGGATCCATAATAAATACAAATACAAATGCAGCTAACCGACTCCCCATAAAACCCGTTGGGCCAATGAATGTCAATGAATGTCAATGATGAACACCAACAAGTGCAATATAAGGTCAATGGTGTCAATTATTGTTTATAGTCACCCCTTACAAAACCAAATACTCTGGTCATTTCAATTGCACTCAACGAGCAATCTGCAGGGAGGGAGGGAGAGGTAAAGGGAGACGGAGAGGAAGAGTTGGAGAGAGACAGGGAGGAAGGGTGGTTTCATTGAATGGGATGCATGGATGATAGCAGTGGTGATAAGATGACAATGCCAATGAGTGTCAGGTTGGACAGCCCGTGAAGATAATGAGTTACAGTACAATAGGTTGTATCTGACAGAGGGCTTTTCTCATTGATCTTTTTGCTAGAAGGTAAACAAGAAAAATATTTCTGAAACAACATACTTTTTTGACAGGCATATTTTATAGTTTTGAAAAAGACCACCCGGTGTTTGTTCTTTTCTTTTGAATGAGGATTAAATTAAAGACACTATACTGTAATATAATATTAATCCTACAAAAAACTGTTTTTATTATTTATTATTTAATGCTCTATAGTCCCAGCCCTAGTTTCTGAGAGGATTATCAGTCAGTGATCACATCCCAAATGCACCCTATTCCCTATATAGTGCACTCCTTTTTACCAGGGCCAATTGGGAATAGGGTGCCATTTGGGACACAGTAAAGGTCCAGTAAAGGGAACGTGAAAGGGTGAGCTGCCACTACCGCTGCATACCTCCTCACATCCTCTTCCTCCCCCTCCTGCTCTATGATTTTTATTCCAGCCTCACTGCCTACATCTCTCAGGGTCGCCTGCCTGCCGAGATGTTGTTGAGCCTAAGCAAACATGTTCTCTGGCTCATGCAGCCATAACCCGCGCCTCCTGGCCTCCCATATGATCCGCCTCTGCCCCCCTTCTTTCTTTCTTTCTTTCTTTCTTTCTTTCTTTCTTTTTCTTTTTCTTTCTTTCTTTCTTTCTTTCTTTCTCTCTCTCTCTCCTCTGCCCTCTCTCTCTCCTCTGCCCTCTCTCTCTCTCTCGCATCTGCTCTCTCTCTCTCTCTCTCTCTCTCTCTCTCCTCTGTCCTTTCACACCATCATCCCAGCTGGACAGTACATGCAGCGGTGCCTCAAGGCCCGACTTTTTTTATGTGGTGCTGGATGATGGTATTTGCTAGTTACTGTAGTTATATTGGTGGCAGGTGTCTCTTTTATTTGTGGTGTTCCTCCTTTTATGGCTGTGCTTGAGATTAATCCACTGCTTTGATATGTGCTCACTAGAGCGCTGCAGTGTGTGTGTGTGTGTGTGTGTGTGTGTGCCTTAATGTGTGTGTCTGAATGGGTGTTTGTGTGTGTTTTTGCGTGCATATGTGTATGTGCGTGTGCATATGTTTGTCCTCCAGAAGGTTGGTGATTGGGGGGGGTCCAGGGTTCTTCTGGTTTTATGGGGTCATACACTGTGCTGCTGTTCCCACACTGTGGCTCTGCAGTCTGTTCACCTCTGAGGTGTGCTCAGGAAGGAGAGACAGAGTGGCAGATAGAGTGAGAGAGAGAAAGAAAGAGAGAGGCAGAAAGAGAGAGAGAGAGAGAGAGAGAGAGAGAGACTGAATGAAAGAGTGAGCGAGTGAGGGCGGACAGAAGGAAGAGAGAGTGGAGGAGGGCTGTCATAGAGGGGAAGGAGGGGCCATCTACAGGGAGCTGTTAGTGATGAACACACACAGCAGCCCCACATGGCATCTGGATTGATTTAGCTCATATCCACATTTGTAATAAAAGAGGATGGCGGAACCCTGCGATCGCTGTCTCCCAAGACCCAGGGGCTGCAGCATGCCTCGTAATTGATATGAGTAGTGACATCTATTTATCCACAGGCGATGACTGGAGGATTCAGGTACAATTAAACATGTCACTACCCAGAGCAAATATCAAACAGCAGCGCCCTTAACAGAGCAGAATGAGGGCGATAAAATATTCATATGGAACATGCAACCAGAATGAATCACCAGGCAGACTAAAGTTCGTATGTAGTCTTAGTTCTAGCGATATGTATTCATTGATGTTCATTTTGCACGCCCCATTTTTCAGTTTTTGATTTGTTAAAAAAGTTTGAAATATCCAATAAATGTCGTTCCACTTCATGATTGTGTCCCACTTGTTGTTGATTCTTCACAAAAAATACAGTTTTATATCTTTATGTTTGAAGCCTGAAATGTGGCAAAAGGTCGCAAAGTTCAAGGGGGCCGAATACTTTCGCAAGGCACTGTAGTTCTTCAAAGGGTTATCCTATGGGGACAGCCAAATAACCCTTTTAGGTTCTAGATAGCACCTAGCACCTAAAAGGGAAAAACAAACAGTAGTCTGTTGGACAAATATGTACATATTAGCTGAATTACTGTATACGCAGGCCCCATATGCCATATGCAGTACCTTCAGAAAGTATTAATTTACATAAGTAATCACAACCCTGAGTCAGTACATGTCAGAATCACCTTTGGCAGCAACTACAGGTGTGAGTCTTCCTGGGTAAGTCTCTAAGAGTTTTGCACACCTGGATTGTAAAATATTTGTACATTATTCTTCAAGCTCTGTCAAGTTGGTTGTTGATCATTGCTAGACAGCCATTTTCAAGTCTTGTCATATATTTTCAAGCCGATATAATTCAAAACTGTAACTATGCCACTCAGGAACATTCAATGTCATCTTGGTAAGAAACTCCAGTGTATATTTGAAACCGACAACCTCGATTCAGTCTTACAGTGCATTCGGAAAGTATTCAGACCCCTTGACTTTTTCCACATTTTGTTACGTTACAGCCTTATTCTAAAATGTATTATAATTGTTGTTTTTCCTCATCAATCATCAGTACACACAAAACCCCATAATGGCAAAGCAAATACAGGTTTTTAGAAATTGTCGCAAATACATTTAGAAAATAACTGAAATATATTTGAAGTCGGAAGTTTACATACAGCTTAGCCAAACATATGTAAACTCAGTTTTTCACAATTCCTGACATTTAATCCTAGTAAAAATGTCCTGTCTTAGGTCAGTTAGGATCACCACTTTATTTTAAGAATGTGAAATGTCAGAATAATAGTAGAGAGAATGATTTATTTCAGCTTTTATTTCTTTCATCACATTCCCAGTGGGTCAGAAGTTTACATACACTCAATTAGTATTTGGTTGCAGTGCCTTTAAATTGTTTAACTTGGGTTAAAAATTTCGGGTAGCCTTTCACAAGCTTCCCACAATAAGTTGGGTGAATTTTGGCCCATTCCTCCTGACAGAGCTGGTGTAACTGAATCAGGTTTGGAGGCCTCCTTGCTCGCACATACATTTTCTATAGGATTTAGGTCAGGGCTTTGTGATGGCCACTCCAATACCCTGACTTTGTTGTCCTTAAACCATTTTACCACAACTTTGAAAGTATGCTTGGTGTCATTGTCCATTTAGAAGACCCATTTGCGACCAAGATTTGACTTTCTGACTGATGTCTTGAGATGTTGCTTCAATATATCCATATAATTTTCCACCCTCATGATGCCATCTATTTTCTGAAGTAAACCAGTCCCCTCCTGCAGCAAAGCACCCCCACAACATGATGCTGACACCCCCGTGCTTCACGGTTGGGATGGTGTTCTTTCGCTTGCAAGCGCCCCCCTTTTTCCTCCAAACATAACGATGGTCATTATGGCCTAACAGTTATATTTTTGTTTCATCAGACCAGAGGACATTTATCCTCTATTTATGTTGATATAGGACATGTTTTACTGTGGATATAGATACTTTTGTACCCGTTTCCTCCAGCATCTTATCAAGGTCCGTTGCTGCTTTTGTGCCAGGTTTCCTCCAGACGTGACATTTGACATTCAGGACAAAGAGTTCAATCTTGGTTTCATCAGACCAGAGAGTCTTGTTTCTCATGGTCTGAGTCCTTTAGGTGGATTTTGTTCTGAAATGCACTGTCAACTGTGGGATCTTATATAGACAGATGTGTGCCTATCCAAATCATGTCCAATCAATTGAATTTGGACTCAAATCCAGTTGTAGAAACATCTCATGGATGATCAATGGAAACAGGATGCACCTGGGCTCAATTTCGAGTCTCATAGCAATATTCATGACTACTTATTTAAGTAAGGTTTCTGTTTTCTATTTGTAATACATTTGCAATTAAGTCTAAAAAACCTGTTCTCGCTTTGTCATTATGGAGTATTGTGTGTAGATTGATGAGGGAAAAAAACATTGAATCAATTTTAGAATAAGGTTGTAATTTAACAAATTGTGGAAAAAGTCAAGGGGTCAGAATACTTTCCGAATGTACTATATGAAGCATTTTGAAATTGTGTTTTTTACATTGGATAAAAGTAGAGACTCAGAGCTACAAAATGGTATATCATCAAATCAAACTTTATTTGCAACATGCCCTGAATACAACAAGTGTAGACTTTACCTTGAAATGCTTACTTACAAGCCCTTAACAGTGCAGTTCAAGAAGATATTTACGAAGTAGGCTAAAATAAAAAGTAATAATAAAAAGTAACACAATAAAAATAATAATGAGGCTATATACAGAGGGACACCGGTAGTGTGCAGGGGCACAGGCTAGGAAGCTTGGCCCCAGTGATGTACTGGGCCTTTCGCATCTGTAGCGCCTTACGGTCAGATGCCGAGCAGTTGCCATACCAGGCAGTGATGCAACCATGCTCTCCCAGATCCTTTTGACTGTCTTGGTATTTTTGGACCATAATAGTTTGTCGGTGATGTGGACCCCAAGGAACTTGAAACTCTCGGCCCGCTCCACTACAGCCCCGCTATTTGAACACCAATTTCTCCAGAAGGTTGGAGATTGGCTGAAAATAGCTAAGAGCTGAAGAATCTAGATTATTTTTCTTCAGAAGTGGTTTCACCATAGCAGTTTTTAGTGCAGTGCCGATAGTGCCTGTGTACACTGAGTGATTAACAATGGCTTGCACTTTTTATATGCAATTAAAAACAGTTTTGAAGAAGGTGGTAGGGATAGGATTGATAAGGCAGGTAGAAGGCTTAAGTTGTGATGTCACTTTCCTGAGCTAGCTGTGTCAACCAGGGAAAATAAATCCATGTTGGATAGCTAGCTGACATCAGCCTATAACTAGCAATGCAAATTGATTTCTGAAATACGAATATTACCACACAGATCGTACATGTAACATTAGCTAGCAAGCTAACATTCACTAGCTAGCTAACAGTACACTATAACTTCAAATGAAAATGGCTTTCTGCCAATGACAAGCATACCCATAACACGACCATGCTTCAAAATATGAGGAGTGGTACTCAGTGATGTCATGTGTTCTTCCGAAGAGGAGAGGCGAAAAGGATCAGAGGACCAATATGCGGCGTGGTAAGTGTCCATGGTTCTGTTAATACGTAAACATGAACAACTGATTACAAAAACAAGAAACGTGTGAAAACCTAAACAGTCCTATCTGGTGCAAAACACAAAGACAGGAACAATCACCCACAAACACACAGTGACACCCAGGCTACCTAAGTATGATTCTCAATCAGAGACAACTAATGACACCTGCCTCTGATTGAGAACCATACTAGGCCGAAACATAGAAATACCCAAATCATAGAAAAACAAACATAGACTGCCCACCCAACTCACACCCTGACCATACTAAATGATGACAAAACAAAGGAAATAAAGGTCAGAACGTGACATGTGTTGGATTTGCCCCAAACATAATGCTTTGTATTCAGGACATAAAGTTAATTTCTTTGCCACATTTTTTTTCAGTTTTACTTTAGTGCCTTATTGCAAACAGTAGCTACAATGTTGTTGCTCCAAGCCTCAGTTCTCCCATCACAGCTATTGAATTATGTAACTGTTTTAAAGTCACCATTGCCTCGTGTTGAAATCCCTGAGTGGTTTCCTTCCTCTCCGGCAACTGAGTTAGGAAGGACGCCTGTATCTTTGTAGTGACTGGGTGTATTGATACACCATCCAAAGTGTAATTAATAACTTCACCATGCTAAAAAGGATATTCAAAAGGGATGTTCAATGTCAGAGACATTGGAAAACATTCCTGGTCTTTGTGATTGAATCGAAGTTTGAAATTGTCTGCTTGACTGAGTGACCTTACAGACAATTTCATGTGTTGGGTACAGAGATGCGGTAGTCATTTAGAAATGTGTTAAACACCATTGTTGCATAGAGAGTGAGTCCATGCAACTTATTATGTGACTTGTTAAGCACATTTTTACTCCTGAACTTATTTAGGCTTGCCTTAACAAAGGGGTTGAATACTTACTGACTCAAGACATTTCAATTTTAATTTTATTTGTCGAAAATTCTAAAAACATAATTCCACTTTGACATTATGCGGTGTTGTGTGTAGGGCAGTGACACAAAAAATATATTAATCCATTATAAATGCAGGCTGTAACACAACAGAATATGGAAAGACCTGGGCACAAACACATTGAGCGTTTGCTTAATTCTGAGGAAAGATAGAGAGAGGGGTTTACACTTGGGACTATTCCATTGACTCCGTTGTGCCAGGCAAGCTCAAGCAAGCACAGCTGCATTTTTTGAAAGATTTAAAATGCTATTTGATCTCAGGTCTGATTCGCCCCTTCTAACTTTTAATAAGAATGATACCCAATTTGGACTCATGGTTTGTCAAGGCTAAAATGTTACTGTCTGTTACGGTTTTCTTCCGTCGAAGGAGAGGCGGACCAAAATGCAGCGTGGTAATTTTCATACATGTTTAATAGACGAATAAACACGAACAATACAAAAACGTAATGTGAAAACCTAAACGGCCTATCTGGTGCAAACTAACACAAAGACAGGAACATGAACAATCACCCACGAAACACTCAAAGAATATGGCCACCTAAATATGGTTCCCAATCAGAGACAACGATAAACACCTGCCTCTGATTGAGAACCACTTCAGGCAACCATAGACTTTTCTAGATAACCCTACTAAGACACAATCCCAATACCTACTAAAACCCCAAGACAAAACACACCACATAACAAACCCATGTCACACCCTGGCCTGACCAAAATAATAAAGAAAACACAAAATACTTAGACCAGGGCGTGACACTGTCCTGTCATAAATTAGGAGAACAAAACAATTTCTCCTTATCACCTACTGACATTCTCTGCACCTGACACCTCGCTCGTCCATAAATACGTTCTAGAACCATCTGGAGTGCAGCCGAACTCATTGAGACTGTAGTCCAGTCTACAGGTACAGAAGCTAGCAGCACCTCTGACACACACTAAGAATCAGACCCCAATTGAATACTCTCTGTTCTTCTTCCTTTCCCTGAGATAATCACTGATCTCTACATTGATTTCAACAGTCATGTCAGATCTGTGATTACCTCAAGGAAGGAAGAAAGAAAGAAAGAAGCCACCCACAAGCACTCCAGTTTATTAGATGATAATACCAATGCACAATGACAGGGTCCCTAGCAAGGGCCAGGAACATAAAACCTAAAAGGGCCTCAAGGTTCAGTCCTGGCAGTTCATTTCTTACTCCAATGTTATATTTTAAGAAACTAAAAAAAATGTTCAAAAGCCTGTTATGAAATTGTTTGGACATATTCCCATGGCGATGATGGATGGAAGGTAGCATGAAAGCCTTGTGGGCCATAGAGATGTTTTCTTCCTTCCCTCCATTTTGAATGGTCTGGGACTGAGCCAGAACAACTGTGGAAAGGTGTTTTTCTTTTCCCGCTGACAGTTTTTGTCATGTTGTTTTCAATAAATCTAGAGCTTTTTTATTGAGTTTTCTGAAAGAGTTGAAATGTTTTAAGACTAAGTGGGCCAGGTCATTTCAATGAGTGTCAAAGATAAACACAAGCAAGCGCAATATAAATAGCCTGACTGCTAAATAGTCAATGAAGGGTACCCAAACTAGCTGCACTGACTATAACAACATTTGATTTGATAAGGTCAATGGTGTCAATGATAGTTTATGGTCACCACTTACAATACCAATTACTCTGGTCATTTACTGAGTCTTTCGACAACATTAAAACACAACACACATCCTTTAAGATCTCAGAAAACTGTAAGGGCTTGTTTCCCGGACCCAGAATAAGCCTAGTACTTGACTTCCAAAGGAATTTCTCCATGAAGCATGCTTTTTAGTCCAGGAATAGGCTTAAACTGGATCCGGGAAACCTAATGCTAATATTAGTTAACAAATACAGTCTTTTTTCAAACCTTGAGGCCTTATTGCTCCTTATTCTATATTATAGAATGAATTTCTGATAAACCATTTTGTAACGGCTGTTGGAAGGAGAGGACCAAAGCGCAGCGTGGTAGGTGTTCATACTTTATTTGAACTGAACACTGAAATAACAGAAATAACAAAAATAACAAAGAGAATGAACAAAAACCGTCATGTGCAGAAAGACATAAAACAGAAAAGAACTACCCACAAAACACAGGTGGGAAAAGGCTACCTAAGTATGGTTCTCAAACAGAGACAACGATAGACAGCTGCCTCTGATTGAGAACCACACCCGGCCAAACACACAGAAATAGAAAACATAGAACACAAAAACATAGAATGCCCACCCCAACTCACGCCCTGACCAAACCAAAATAGAGACATAAAAAGGATCTCTAAGGTCAGGGCGTGACACATCTTGTATTCTTAATTAAAGAAATTCCTTCTCTAAAACATGTAATGAGCTTCAGATAACTACACTGTAAAAAAAACACAAAAAAAACCAAGAGAAGCACTTGAGGGAAAGGGGAAGGGTTTCCTATAGAAACGTTGTCACACCCTCTCAGTGGCAGTTAGAGCCCGATGCCTTCTTCCTTGAGGTAAGAGATGGGTAATAGCTGCTTACAGCACCAAACGTTATTGCTTCATTTATTTTTGGCAGACACAATTTCAGAGCATCAATTTTTTTACATTGCGTTCCCTGTTTTAACCTTGCTGGGAGAGTATTGCAGGTTGTCGTGCCTTAATTCAATTTGGAGACCTTAATCCACCTCTCTCTCTCTCTCTCTCTCTCTCTCTCTCTCTCTCTCTCGCTCTCTCGCTCTCTCGCTCTCTAATTCTCGCTCTCTCTCTCGCTTTCTCTCTCTGCTGCGGCTCTCTTGCGATGTTTTAAACAGCCGCCCTGCTTCTGCCAGTTTAGAGCCGCATACAACGTCATTGCTGCAGCAAGGCCTTTCCTTTGCAGATGGCGTCTTGCCACGGCTATGTTACCACAGTTATCGTATTGCCTGTTAAGTTTGTGCTAACAGTCCAAATGTATCACATTCTATTATATCCATCACATTCAGTTGCTAGTCAAATGTGTATTATTGTCTTGAAGGTCAAGAGTCAGAGTACTCATACTGTAGGTTCTCTCCTTCCTTCTGAAGTGTACACTAGTTCACTACTTACTCTCCACAAACATAAAAGCATTGGTTTGGTGAAGTGAACAAGTGCACACTTTGGGAGGAAGGAGAGATAGCTATGAGTAGCTATGAACCTGACATATGCAAATGTATATCCGTAATCTAGCCTCCACTTGTAGGAAGTGCTCCATCCAGCACAAATCCAATCCTGTTACATCACCTCATTGGTCTGGCTCCAGAGATTGATGGTTTGTTGGAATATCATCATTAGAGAAAGCAGTTAAAGGCATACTGTACTTCAGGATTTTGGCAGTGGGGATCTTTATCTACTTCCCGAGAGTCAGATGAACTCATGGATACCATTTGTATGTATCTGTGTGCAATTTAAAGGAAGTTGCTATTACTTGCACAATTGCTAACTAGCATTAGCGCTAATGAATGGAAGTCTACGGGTATCTGACTGGAAGTCTATGGGGATCTACTAGCATGCTAGTAGATACTCATAGACTTCCAGTCATTGGCTCGCAAAACTACTTCTAACTTCCTTAATACTGTACACAGACATAGAAATGGTATCCACAAGTTCATTTGACTCTGGGGGAAGTAGATAAAGGGCCCTCATTTGTCAAAATCCCAAAGTCGTCTTTTAAGGTGAAAGTGAAACATGTACGATTTTTCTATTATATTAAGTAACACTCTTTAGAGACGGGGGATTTGACTTTGGCTCTTTCCTAATTGCCACATTCACTATTGTCACTTTCTCCAATTAGAGGAGAAAGCGTTGAGGAACTACCGTAAAACTTAAATTAAACAAAAAGTCCCTTTTAATAGCTGGGCAACTGCACAAATTTCAGCAAATAAACAGCTGTTACATTAAATATTTCAGTAATGCCTCGAAGAACTGATGACAATGTTCTGTTTTTATCACAATTAAGAAACTGCTAGCCATTGTCAGATGAAATAAAGAGTTAACAATGATGATGAAAGAAAATAGGGCTAGAGGATAGATGATTCCTGCATTGGAAGACTAGAGATAGTGATGACAAACGTT